>NW_027514409.1:770000-1070000 GCF_048772815.1 Callospermophilus lateralis
GTTTTTCTGTATGCTTAACAAACCACTGTTGAAATTTTGAGAACTGTTTGCTAATTTTGTTCCCAGAATGTGCTGTCCCCAAATGCTAAACTGCAGAATATACTCCCTCACCCGGGTGCACGCAAACCGCACACTCGCCCTGACCCATCAATAAATTTCCCTTTCTGCCCTCTCCAAGAAAAGTATATAAGTTCTGTTAAAGCTGTTCTCAGGCTCTCTGCTTTATTCAAATGAGCTCTGAGCCCCAGCATGCTGGACCCCCAATAACCTCTTTGCTGTGGCCGAGTGTAAATGGTATACTGTTCTGTACTTAAAAGATGCTTTCTTTTGCTTGCCTCTGCATAAAGATAGTCAGTTGCTGTTTGCTTTCGAGTAGGTAGACCCAGAAACCAGAACGTCTTTTCAACTAACTTGGACTAGACTCCCACAGGGGTTCAAAAACTCCCCCACTCTCTTTGATGAAGCCCTTCACAGACATTTCAACAACTTTAGAACTATGCAACCCGAAGTCATTCTGCTTCAATATGTGGATGTCCAGCTACTGGCAGCCAACACCAAAGAAAACTGTGAGTCTGAGACCCAAGCACTATTATCTGAGCTTGCTCAACTCAGGTAGAGAGCTTCGGACAAAAAGGCCCAAATTTGCCAGCAAGAAGTAATCTTCCTGGGGTATTCCCTTAGGCACGGTAAATGATGGCTCACTGAGCCCAGGAAACAAACCGTTGTGCAGATACCACCCCCATTTAACAGGAGACAACATAGAGAGTTTCTTGGGACTGCTGGCTTTAGCAGGTTATGGACCTGGGTTTGTGTTCTTAGCTGCTCCTTTATACCCGCTGTTAAATGAGAATGCCCAATTCCAATGGACCCTTGAGCACCAGCAAGCTTTTGATAACACCTAAGAACACTGACAATAAACTCCTCAACTTCAGTGAGCCCAGCCTGGAATTTCAGAAAGCCCTACACTATGTTAAAAATGTACATCAACTCAATCAACTTGGTTCAAAAAAACTGCAGGCATTACTGTAGGATCAAGAACAGAGTTTTAGCCTAACTCACTCACAGTGAAAGGAAATAATTGAATGGTTAACAAAAGCCTGTAAGTTCTGTCAATTGGTTAATGCTTACCCTTCCAAGCTTCCTGCAGGAAAGCACCTATGAGGAACGAGACCAGGACAAATCTGGGAAGTGGACGTTTCTGAAATTAAGCCAGCAAGGTATGGACTTAAATATCTCCTAGTCTTTGTAGATACATTTTCAGGATGGATTGAAGCGTTTCCCACCAAAAAAATAAAAGAAACCCGGCACAAATTGTGGTCAAGAAGTTCCTGAAAGATATTTATCAAAGACACGGCCTGCCTAATGTAACATGGTCTGATAATTGAACAGCCTTCATGGGCCAGGAAAATCAGGGGTTAGCCAGGACCCTAGGGATTAATTGGAATTTACATTGCGCTTATGGACCCCAGAGCTCAGGACACATAAAAAAAATAAATAGAACCATTAAAGAGACCTTAACGAAATTAAGCTTAGAGACCGGCATAAAAGATTAGACTATGCTCCTGCCTTATGCACTGTTTCATGCAAGAAATACTCCCTTTGTTTCTTTGTGTAACCTCACCCGCTATGAAATTCTCTATGGGGCCCCTCCTCCACTAAGAGACCTAACCCCGACTCTAAGACCTAAGGATCCCTTCCACACACCCTTGCTAGACAGACTTAAATCTCTTTTAAGAACTCAGCTATACCTGTGGAAACAGGTGGCTACTGGCTTCCAACCTGGGGACGAGGGGAATCCACGTTGATATCAAGAAAGAGACTTCCTCTGAATAAGATGACATCAGGTGTCATCCCTGGAACCCCACTGGAAAGGAACATTCCAGGTGCTACTTATAGCACCTACAGCAGTAAAAGTAGAGGGAATCACTTCCTGCATCCATGCCTCTCATCTCAAGCCTGTGCCATGTCCAGACTCTGGCTGGAAACTGGAAAAGACTGTTAACCCTTTCAAATTGCATATTCGCCACGTGGGTAAGGCTATAAACTCTCTCTTTGGCCACCCGTAGTCCTAACGCTCATCAGCCCCTTCAGCAGCGATGGCTGATCACAAATCCTACTAGACAAGAAGTATGGTCTATCTTGCATACAGCCCCCTTAGGGACCTGGTGGCCATCTCTCCACCCAGACATTTGTCAGCTGGCTATAGGTCTTTCCTATTAGAATATCCCTGATGAAGAGGATCCCATTAAAATTCCATTAAATCCTTTCCGTACCATAGATAATGGAAACAAACATTATGGTTGTAGGGACAGGCAAGCCAGATGCAGGTTGGCTAGCCTATATTAGTATGTTTGCCCGGCAGACTATCAAAGCCACAAACCGCCATGGCTGTATGGGGGAAAAGCCGACTTCTTCTGTAAGTCATGGGGATTTGAGCATACAGGGGCTGCCTGGTGGAACCCAAAATCCTCATCAAATTCAGTACACAGCATTGGCCATACTACCACTTAGACAACCCAAACTGATGGCCCCCAGAGGAGTCTCTAGATCCTCAAATTCTGTGTGACCTTTTTAACTTCTGCAAGTGCTCAAAAGGGTGAAAGGAAATTCCCCTATGTGAAGGCCTTTTTCCTCTTTCGCTCACATCCTGAACTATGCTTCTCCAATAGTTCCTCAAACTCAGCCTTCTGCTCCATACACTCTGCTGTCAGTCCCACCTCAGCAAACCTGATTTCTCTTCTCCAATTACTAGATCAAAAACCGAAACCTCTGCCGGTTCTCAGAGCATTGCCCCCTTGCTGAGGTAGCAGGTACTGAGGTACCCATCCACCCACTCACTTCTCTCTTTTCCTGTCAGTGCCCACACCGGGTCCCACCAGATCCTCTTACCACCTAACCCAAAGCTCAAACCAGCTTAGGAGAACCCTCAGACCCCTATCGAAGATGTAATGAAAATGGCCTTTAAAGTTGCTTTGTCATCACTGAAAACAGGTTACTAAGAATTTAAAGTCCCTCACAGGCTTTTTGGGATACTCACTCCCGTCTTCCTTTCTGCTCTACCGGTTCTACTGCTCAATTTATGTTGCTAGGAAAATCCCAAAACCCTTTCCCATTGTTCTTTTACATTTCTCCTTCCTTATTCTCAGATCCACGGAGCTGCTCTCACCCCCCGCCTTCCCCGTCTTCCCCCTCTGTACCAGGCCCACAGAAAAATCTTCACTGAACTTCTCCAGAAGTCTTCACCATGGCTGACTTTAGGACTTTCAGCAAAAGAGTCTCTATAAATGAGTTCAGTGTAGATTAACTTCCTCTTTTTCTGTTGCCCTGTTCTACTTGGCTACTGGCTGGAAAAATCAGCACTCCTAAGCTAGACACACCCTTAATAGTTTTTCACAGAATGTGTGAACAAGGCCTCTGGCCTTGAGCTGGGGCTTCACAGAGATGGCTACATTTCTAAGATAAAAAGTTACAAACTGGGCTCCATGGTAACAGTTGGCAGGGGGATAAAAGAAAAGGAAAAAAAAAAAAACTCTCTGCCTCCCAGGTGTCCTTGAAAAGTTAACTTGACCACAATAGAGGAGAAAACAGAAAAAAAAAGCTTCTTTTTTTGAATTTCTGCAGACTGTGAACTTCTGAGTCTCTTCTCTTTCATGTTGGGTACAAAATTCTGAAACTACCTAAACTTGGGGTTCAGCGAGTTAATTGATTACAACAGAAACAATGCCCTCTGAATCCGGTTGCAACCAAATAGCACTGTTTCCCTGTCTTTGGTGCTATCTTAAGTGCCGTGCCTTGTCCGTCCCTACAACAGTATAATTCAATATACTTAAACATTGTTTATGTTTTCATGAAATGGTCAACAGATTTGATTAATTGTGTAATGGTGAAGATGTGTCCCAGATTGCTCTATAATGACCCAGGTTCATTTGAAGTTCAAACAGGGGGGCATACAACCCGGTTCCACTGGGAACATATATCCCTCACTTTAGCCATCATATTAGGAATTGGAGTTGCGGCAGGGGTAATCACAGAAACCACTGCCCTGCTCCATGGTACACAACAAATGACCCAAATAGAAGCAGCAAGAGACCAACACTTAAAGATAATTGAAACCTCCATCACAGCTTTGCAGGAATCTTTAACATCTGTATCTGAATTTGTTTTACACACCAGTTGAGGGTTGGACCTCCTCTTCATGAGAGAAGGGGGCCTTTGGGCTGCATTGATATAAGAATGTTGTTCTGATGCCGACCATACTGAGGTTGTAAAAAAAACCTATGAGTAAAATAAAAGGATGCCTTGAAAAGCGTCAATGAGAGAGAGAGGCCCAAAAAGGGTGGTTTGAGTCTTGGTTCACACAGTCCCCCTGGTTATCTACGCTTTTATCAACCCTGGCCTGTCCAATAATAATCCTCATATTATTTCTAACTATAAAACCCTGTTTGCTCAACCATGTAATTTCTTTACTCCAAGCTCAAATTGGACAAGTTAAACTTATGGTAATACCCCACTAGCAGACATAGAATGTGACATGCCCCAATAATCACTTTTATGATTAAAAGTAGCAAGAAGAAGAAGTGCGGAATGAAAGGTTAATAAAAAAGGTACTTGTAACTTCCTGTTTTTCTGTATGCTTAACAAAACACTGTTGAAATCTTGAGAACTGTTTGTAATCTTGTTCCCAGATTGTGCTGTCCCCAACTGCCAAATTGCAGAATGTATCCCCTCACCCACTTTCACACTAACCGCCCACTCGCTCTGACCCATCAATAAATTTCCGTCCCTGCCCTCTCCAAGGAAAGTATATAAGCTCTGCTTAAGCTGTTCTCAGGGCTCTCTGCTCTATTCATGTGAGCTCTGAGCCCCAGCTTGCTGGACCCCCAATTAACCCCTTGCTGTTGCATGAGACACTCTCTCGGTGATCTCTTCCTCCAACGCTTGCAGGAACATTACTTGGATGTTTGAATGCAGAAGAGAAAATCCAGTCATAAAGGGATAGTCGGTAAGATTAAGAAGATAGTCGGTAGGTTTAGGAAGAAGAGTGAGTATAGGATTTGGAAAACAATATCTTTAGCAATAGGGGTTCGGTTAGAGAGTGAATGTAAATGTCAGCACATGTGAACAGTCACAATAATGAAGTGGGGAAAATATGTAGGAAAGCAGATATCAATAAAGACATTACAAAATCAGGCAAAGTATAAAGTGAGTGATACAAATAGACATTTTCAACAGAATTGAGTTAGAATATATAATCTTAAGAAGAAACAAAATGTAGTCACCAATAGGATTGACATTTGAGAGCATTAGGCAACTTTGACATGGATGTTTTTTGTAATCCATGCTCACTTTCCATTTAGGCTTTGGTACAATCACAAGTGTGACCTTTACATTTGTCTCCAGAATACTACTGTGATAAAATGTATATGTAGATGTGGTGACATGAGTGTTTCTTCCACTATTTCTGGGAGCAATATTTTGAAGACATATAAATGGGTATTGGGGGTACAAAAAGGTGTACACTGTGTCATTGAATATAGAGATAATGCATGAATAGACCATAAGTGAATAAATAATATAACTGGTTCCACATTAAATAACAGATTGAATAGATATCTGAAAATATATAAGAAATCTTGTATTGATATACAATCATTCATTCCAACCAATGATACATCTAATATTAATATTAGGGTTACGGTTTATCATGAAGATATGTTAGTTTTGCTACAAAAGTAATTATGGAAATCAAAAATAATGTGTTTGGAAAGAGTCAGTCACAATGCTGGCAATATGTAAACAAGGCCTCTGAGCTTGAGCTGGGGCTTCACAGAGATGGCTACATTTCTAAGATAAAGAAGTTACCAACTGGGCTTCATGGTAACAGCTGGCAGAGAGAAAAAAAAAAGAGAAGAAAATAGCTCTGCCCCATTCCCGGTGTCCTTAAAATGTTAACTTGCCCAGAACAGAGAAAAAAAAACAGAAACAAAAACTGCTTTTTATGAACTTCTGCAGATTGTGAACTTCTGAGCCCCTCCCTTACATGTTGGGTACAAAATTCTGAAACAATTTAAACTTGGGGTGCAGGGGATTAAATGATTACAACAGAAGCAATGCCCTCTAAATCCGGTTGTAACCAAATAGGACTGTTTCCGTGTCTTCAGTGCTATCTTAGTTGCCTTACCTTGCCTTGTCCATCCCTTTTCTCATGAAAAGACCAGTCAAGAAACATGGAGGAATGCATGTGCTCTGAAGCAGGAAGTGATTGATAGTGAAACAAATGCCTATAAATTTTCTAACTTGTGGATGAAATATATATCCTATGATGTGCATTAATTGAAGAAATAGTAATCTACCAGTGTTGAATAAAAATGAACGTCAAAATACACATCATGTCCGATTGGAATCTACTTGCATTGATGTTAAACTGGTTCAGGTACTGTAGAAATATTATGATTTGTGTGCATCATTCACTGAAGTTACTTTTCAGTATAGGAAAGAAATATGTTTTTCAGGTGAATGAATAATTCTAAGAATAATCTTTGGAAAGTTGATTATAAATTTACGTATATGAATATGAATGAATTTGGTGAGTGTAAAATAAGACACATATTTCATATTTTTAAAAATCTGAAGAGTATATATATATATATATATATATATATATATATATATATGTGTGTGTGTGTGTGTGTGTGTGTGTGTGTGACTAAAGTCACGGTGGCCTGGACACCCTTCTTGTGAACCAGGAGTGATCAAACAGGTCTGCCATTAATACTTTTCCACTTCTCCAATTTGAGGCATTCTGACTTTGGCATTTAGATTCTTTATGTGAAATGGAGTCAAGAAAAAACCGAAGCACCTATGGACTAGCCTCTGCATGGTTTTGAAGAATTCATTTGACCCAAAGGATCCCTATTCCCACTTGATGGAGGTCAGGAACCTTACAGAGAAAGGCGAGAGACTTCATCTACAATGACTGCAATTTTTGCCATTTTGATTTTGTATGCACACATGGGATCTTTCTTTACATCCACCAGGTGTTGGTAATCTAACCCACAGCCTCACACAGGGCCAAGAGACTGATTAAGACACATCCCTTTCCAAAGCAGTTAAGCAAAGAGCCACAGGTGATGCCCACTCATTTCCATTTGAAAACTGGTTTCTTCAGGCTTCACAAATGTGTGGCGTGAGGCAAAGCCCTTCCTGACATTCAGGGCAAAAGAACAATAGGTAAGCAAAAGGCCCATAGCAGTGTTTCTCCACTGAGACTTTACTGGTCACACTGATATCTGAGTTTTCTGAGATGCTCGCCATTCCCTTCAGCTATCCAGTACATGGCCATATCACAGAGCTTGGAGGTGGTAAATATCTTGAACACAAAACCATGAGCCTATTCTTGAGTGTAGCCAGAATTCAGGAAGAAAACAGGAACTAAGGAAGTTTGTAGGTGATGCCCTTTGATAATGCAAGCCACAGTCCATTCATAAATTGGGCAGGATTGATGCTGGGAAGCTTTCTACTAGACAGGACCCATACATTGATGCATTCTCTTTTCTAATGTCTGCAACAACAGACACATTGGGATACACAGACATGGAAACACTTGCCTTGTCCAATCACTTACTAGAAACGGTTCACTCCAAACCAAACAAACCACCTTTCTTACCTTTTCTCAGAACATGAGATAAAACCACAAACACACAACAAAAACCACAAAGGCATCGCCTTCCCCCAAGTAGGTCTGTGACTATTCGGAGTGTACTCTCACTGGTGAGCCTTACTATGTACCTCCAAAATGGCCTGTCCTGTCTCAGATCTGGTCTTTTTGGCCAACTCTGTGAAATTGTCAGGAGCCCGTGGTAAGCCACTACTTGCTTTCTCTGGAAAGGCCAGTCTTCAAAGCTTTCCTGGTATTTGGCCATTTTCACATCAATAGATACCAAGAAAGACTGACTCTGTCCTTGGAATATCCAAACAAGTGAGCCCACTGGGACTGGGACTAGGACTGGCTCTGGGTGCCTGGATTCCTGGATCACAAGTTCAGAGAGTTCCATCACCAAGGAATAGAGATGAGGTCACTTCCTTCAGGAACTGAATGAGGTCACTGCCTTTGCAACCACTTTTTCCTAACAGTTGCTTTCAAGGGTCCCATGAGATAGATGCTGTCCCTATTTCCCGTGACACTCTCACCAGTTAGAATAGTAAATGACCCATAGGCACCCGTGAACAGCTCTCCACACAGGCCTGGATTGGTCCATCTTCTGTACATTAGGAACAGAGACACTGAGTCAGAAACAACCCCTCTCCAGACAGGGTTGTTTTCCATGGAAGATGACTTTTGCTCTCTCAGGTCCTTAATAACTGCCTACATCTTCTCCAGGGATTATTTCTGCATGGACCTTTGAGGTTTTCAGCAGGTGATATATCCCCTACATTCCTATATTGTAAGACCAAGACTTTCCCTGCTCTTTTATAAAGTTAGAATGAGGGAATAGTATATGGTTTGGGTTAATTACTTGTTCGATTTGGGTTAGGAATCATTTTGCTGGATGAATAATGGTATTGGAAATCTGCAATATTTATAAAAATATAGAGGTGAAATATATGTATGAAAACAGAAATCTAACTAATATTTGAAGCCCAGAAAGAGATTGGACCCTTGATTGGGAGACTTAGCTTTGAATTATGTCCTGCACAGATGTCTCAGATAAATCAATACACAATGGCATCGGACCTAGTACCTTGAATGATTGAATGTCGAAGAGAACATCAATTCAAAAAAGGATAGTCAGTAGGATTTGGGAGATAGTCGGTAGATTCAGAAAGAAGAGTGAGTATAGGATTTGGACCAAAAGTTATTTAGCAATTGGGTTTCAGGTAGAGAGTGAATGTAAATGTCAGCACAAATGAACAGTCAAAATGATGAACTGGGAAATTATGAAGGAAAGCCTATATCAATAGAGACATTAGGATATCAGGCAAAGTTTAAAGTGAGTGATAGGATTAGACATTTTCAACAGGGTTGAGTTTGAATATATAATCTTAGAAAGAAACAAGTATGTAGTCAACAATTGGATTGACATTTGAGAGAATTAGGCAACCTGGAAATGGATGTTTTTAGAAATCCATGCTCACTTTAAATTTAGGCTTTGGTACAATCATAAGTGTGACCTTTGCTTTATTTTCCAGAATATTACTGTGATAAAATGTATATGTAGATCAGGTGACATGAGTATTTCTTCCACCATTTCTGGGAACAATATTTTGAAGACGTATAAATGAGTATTGGGGGTAGAATGTGGTGTAGTATCTGTCTAAGAATATAGAGATAATGCAAGAATAGACCATACTGTGAATAAATAATATAATTGGTCCCCTTTAAATAATGGACTGAGTTGATATCTGAAAATATTCAGAAAATCTTATATTGATATTAAATCATTCATTCCAACCAGTTATACTTCTAATGGTAATATTAGGGTGATATTTCATCATGAAGAGTGTGTGAGTTTTGCTTCAAAAGTGATTATGGAAATCGAATATAATGTGTTTAGAAAGAAGTCTCATGAAAAGTCTTGTCAAAAAACATGGAGGAATACATGTGTTCTGAAGAATGAAGTTATTGAAAGTGAAACAAATGTCTATAAATTTGCTAACTTGTGTATGAAATATATATCTTATGATGTGCATAAACTGAAGAAATAGTAATGTACAAGTGTTGACAAAAAATGAACATCAAAATACACATCACGTTCCATAAATATCTACTTGCATTGGTGTTAAACTGGGTCAGTTACTGTAGAAATATTAGGATTCGTATGCACCATTCACAGAAGTTAGTTTTTAGTTCTAGGAAACAAATATGTATTTTAGGTGGATGAATATTTCTGAGAATAATCTCTTGAATATTTGATTATAAATCCACATACATGAATACGAATGAATTTAGGGAGTGTACATTAAGACCCATATATTTAATATTATGAAAAACTTGGAGAGTGTATACACACACACACACACACACAGACATTAAAAAGTAGCAATATATATGGAAATCGAAATTCATCATGAAATGTATATCATCCACTGATCCAAAAATATTCATTATACTGAACATGATTTTATTTATCATGTTGTTCATCTATGAAGCTCACCCATAGGTTGAATTTTCAGTTCCAACTGTGTTTAGGTGGAGTGATCTCTTCTCCCAATTTGTATCTGCAAAGTCAGCCACCTCACAAGAATGTACATGTGATAACAGGTACGATTCAATATGTGCATATGAAATTACATGTGCTGAATTGGCTACAGAGAAATGCAGAAAGGAATTCATCTGTTTGTTAACTTTAAAAACACATGGAGAACTATTTCAACAAAATATTGAGTAGATTTATAAGTCCTACCCTGTATAATGAAAAAGGCAAGTCCAGCAATACACTATGCCTCGTCTAAACTGCTTGTATTTCTATTCGGTTTGGGTTATTTTTCTCCATCATATTAGAATTAGTAGTCAGAGTCTAGTAGGGTATGGGTTAGTGTCAGGCATTCAGCATTTTGAATGGAAAATAGGAAAATGAATCCAATGTGTATGTAAATATGTGCTTCACAAAAATCTTCGCACTCTAATCCAGAACAATGCCTTGACTTTACCTTCACCCCAAGTAAAACACAATAAGAGTGGAAGAGTTAGAAAATCTGTGAATACATATCTGGAATGTAATATGCTCAAGAGTTCACAACCTTGAAGGTGGCAGAGGAGTTTCCAAAAGTAAGGGACAGGTAAATACTCCACAAAAATGGAGCTCTGCTGGACTAAAGACTTCTGGTGAAACTGCCTCTGAGTTTGGGCACTTGAAATATTTGTTGTTGTCAGGAATTTTAGCTTTTTTTGTAGAGAGACCATCAAAGCTAGGTATGTATCTAAATGACCTGGAGGACATGGTTTCTTATTTTCTAATGAACATGAGGCAGCAGTGCTGAATTCTCTCTTTGTAGGTAAACTGTGGCCACTGGGGGGAAAATCTTTCCGTGTGGACTGTAAAGCCATCCGGCAATCCTCCACTTGTCGATGTGTTTCTTGCTGCTGCAATGTGAGTTTGGTATTTGCTTCACAAAATACAAGGAGTTCAACTGGGACACAGTGCTAAAGGGAGTTCTGTCACGTGTGGTGTGTCAGGGTCTGCAGGATAATGCACCAACCAGGCTTCAATCCCATCCTTGACCATAGCAATCTGATTCTGAACATTGCCCTGAAAACTCTCCATATAACAAGATGCCTTTACATAGAAGGGTCTGCTGGGTGCACCATGTCAGTCACAAGCCATTTGGAAGCCAATGGCAGATCCACATGGCCCCACCACAGATATTTTATCACACACCTGCACACGACTTTTCTAGGCCCACTTCACATCAGGCTCCAGCTTACTGGCATCTGTGTTCTACACGATTTTCATGGTCATGGGAATTTCAAAAATTTCATGGTATTTATCTAGCCATTTTTCAAGAATGATGTTGGAGGCACTGTGTGTTTAACTTCATTCAGGAACAATTAAATGGTGAGGAAGCTCATTTCAATGAAAGCTCTGGAGAAATCTCACAGGCAAGGCTTCCAAAGAGTGGCCAAAATTTCACAGGAAGCCAGGGCTATTGCTGTCTACAATGTGAGGTCCATTTGTGTTTTGACTCTCAAATATGGCTGCCATGTCTTTCAGAATAAAACCATGTGATATCCTGGCTGAGATTCCCAGTGCTCTGTGGAAAGCAAACCTGGGCCTAGATCTCGGTTTAAAAGGGCGACTCTCATGCGTGACCAACTGAAATCCCAACATATTTCATGATAACACTTCTCTAAGTCAGTTCCAGAACTCAGTCTTTAAGGGGAATCACACCAGAGTTCAGCCCAGGTGTACCCAGTCATATCTTCCAACTACCACACAAATGACCACAATTAAAACCAAAACACTCCCACATGGTCCTCATCTTCTTCCATATATACACTCTCATACTAAGTTCTGTCTGGAGGTTTACATGAGTGGCGAAGTCCAAGACAGTGTCCAAAATAAGCTCTCTTGCCCCTCATTGCCTAAAGTCATGGTGGCCTGGACACCCTTCCTGTGAACCAGGTGTGATCAAATAGGCCTGCCCTTAATACACCTCTGCTTCTCCAATTTGAGGCCTACTGACTGTCAGGTATAGATATTTTTATGTGAATTGGAGTCATGAGAAAACCAAAGAACCTATGTGCTAGACTCTCCAGGGCTTTGAAGAACTCATTTGACACAAAGGATGCGTATTCTCACTTGATGGAGGTCAGTAGCCTTACAGAGGAAGGCAAGAGACTTCATCCACAGGGACTGCTCATTTGGCCATTTTGGGTATGGATTCACACACGGAATGATCCATCAGGTGATGAGAATCTAAGCCACAGCCTCACACAGGTCCAAGAGGCTGATTCAGACACATTATCAGGATCAATCACCTGTTTTTTTCCTCTGTCTAACTAGCTAGAGAGACCTTCTCTTTTAATTGAATTTTTATCTCTGTCTGACTAGCTTGAGAGCCCTTCTCTTTTACTTGAATATTTCTACTATAACTATAATACAACCCAAGAAGATATCGCCAAACAAAACTGAACCAGAATGAAACAAAAGTGGAACAACAGAAAATCATTATAATAGCTTTTCTATCCTGCTGAAATGTCCATCTCTTTTTTCTCTCAATCAGTTCCTCAGATGTGAGTGGTTTTTCTTCCATCTTACCCATCTCCAGGGACAGGCAACTTAAAACAAAAGTGAAGCAAAACAAAAGAGGAATTTTAAAATGGCTTCCCATCCTCTCGCCCTGCCTTCAGAGGTGAGCAGTTTACCTTATCACTTACCCTCACTCATTCCCCTTGCGGCCCTCCAAATGCCACAGTCGGGCTGGGCAAAATTCAGGAGCCACTTAACAAAAGAAACGAACTTTATTTTAAGAACCACACATGCCAAACAAAACAGCTCCTGAGGAAAACCTTCAGAACCCAACTGCCATCACCGGCTTCCCACAAGCCAGCAGTGACGTACCTCACTTACTTGGTGATGGAACTCTCTGAACTGGAAGCCCGGGACACAGAGCCAGTCCCAGTCTCAGTCCCAGTGGGCTCATTGTTTGGATTTACTAAGGACAGTGTCAGTCTTTCTTGGTACATACTGATGTGAGGATGGCCAAATGCCAGGAGAGCTCTGAAGTGGAGCTTTTCCTGAGAAAGCAGGAAATAGCTGGCTCCTGAAAACTTCACAGAGTTGGCCAAGGAGACCAGATCTGAGACAGTACCGGCCATTTCGTGGGAAAATATTATGGCGCACCAGTCAGAGGAAACTATGGATAGTCACAGACCTACTTTGGGGAAGGAGGTGACTTGTGGGTATGGCTGTGAGTTTGTGGTTTTGTATCATGTTCTGACAATAGGTAGGAAAAGCAGAATGTTTGGTTTGGGGTGAACTGTGTCTAGTAAGTCCTTTGGCAAGGCAACTGTTTCTATGTCTGTGTATCTCTCTGTGTCCGTGCTTGTAGACCATAGAAGGTGAATTAAAAATTATAGCCAGTTCTCCAAAGGGTATATCTGTAATTTCACCAAGAGACAGAATAGCACAGTTACTAATAATACCAAGCCTACATGATAAATTTTTCAGTCATGCTGTAGAAAGAGGTTCCAAGGGATTAGGCTCCACACGTGTAGATTGGGCTATGTTTCTTTAAATTTAGATTCTCGCCCCATGCTAAAACTAAATATTCAAGGACATGAATTTAATGGGCTATTGGATACAGATGCAGAACTTAGCATCATCTCTCATCAAGAACTTAGCATCATCTCTCGTCAAAACATTGGCCATTACAACAATACACTCAAATGCTTCAAGGCCTAGGATTGGTGACTAATCCCCATAGAAGAGCAATGGTATTAGATTCGAAGGATCCTGAAAGATGTGAAGGAACTAAACAGCCATATGTATGGATCATCTTCCCATAAATTTATGGGGATGAGATGTCCTAGATCGATTAAGTTTGACATTAACAAATAACATCAATCAAAATGTACCCACAATTATGGTTAGACAAGGTTTTAGGAAAGGAAAAAGATTAGAAAAACAAGAACAAGGTATAGCAGCCCCAATACAAATAGATCAAAGAACAGACAGACATGGGTTGGATTTTAAGAAAGGGCCACTAAGACAATAAAAACTACTTGGAAATCAGAAATACCAGTATGGGTTCCTCAGTGGCCCCTGACTAAAGAAAAGGTACAAGCAACCCATGACCTGGTAAAACAACAATTAGCGGAAGGACATATACAACCATCTGTATCTCCCCATAATACTCCCATTTTTGTCATTAAAAAGAAATCTGGTAAATGGAGATTATTGCAAGATTTAAGAGCCATTAATAATGAGACGGTTATTATGCGACCTGCTCATTTGGGAATTCCTCAATGTTCTGCTTTGCCAAAAACCTGGTATGTTTTAATTATAGATATTAAAGATTGTTTTTATTCAATTGCAATTCATCCTGAGTATAGTCCATGGTTTGCATTTACTATCCCTGCACTGAATCATGAAGGTCCTGATCAGAGATCCAAATGGAAAGTACTCCCTCAAGGGATGGCTAACAGTCCAACTATGTGTCAAATTTATGTTAACAAATTAATCCAGCCACTTAGAAATCAAAATCCTGAACTACAAATATTTCACTATATGGATGGTGTATTATTAGCACAGAAAGCTAAAAACGCATTGCTAGAATGTTATGCCACACTTACAAACTTATTAAAAAATTATAAACTAGAGATAGCAATAGATAAAGTACAATTAAATTTTTCAATTAATTATTTAGAAGTTCTTTTTTCCTCAATCATGGTCCATCCACCAAAAATTCAAATACGAATAGATCAACTCAAATCACTTAATGACTTTCAAAAGTTATTAGGAGACATAAATTGGATAAGGCCTTATCTAGGTATACCAACAGGAGAGTTGGAACCTTTATTTGATATCCTAAAAGGTCTATCAGATCCAAATGAACCCCGAATGTTAACACCTGAAGCAAGAAAGGCATTAAAAATCATTGAAAAATGTATGGAAAATATTCATTTGGATAGAATTGATTAAAGAATGCCTTTATTATTTATTGTACTACCACCAAAAAATACTCCTACAGAAGTATTTTTGGCAAGAAGGTCCATTATTATGAATACATTTATCTTGTTCTCCTAACACTATTCTTACTAGGTATACTGAAGCTTTAGGACAATTAATACTCAAAGGAATAAAAGCAGCAAAGGGACTGATTGGAATGTCTTCCAATAAAATTATTTCTGCATATACTATGAATCAAATTGATGAGTTAGATAATTAGTTAAATACTTGGGCAATAATCATGTGCAAATCTAATGTTTCCTTTGATAACCACTTACCATCTAATCTTTTATTGTCTTTTTGGTCATCACATCATGTAATTTTTCCAAAAATGAGAAGAAAAACACCTATTATGAATGCTACAAATATATTCACTGATGGGTCAAATAATGGTACAGCAGTAATAGTTACACCTGATCAAACTTTTACATTTTTAGTACGAAAACAATTAGCTCAAAATGTAGAGCTTAATGCAGTATTACAAGCTTTTGTGATGCTTAAAGCATCTGTAATTAATTTATTTTCCGATAATCAGTATATAGTTATTGCTATAGTATCACTTGAAGATGGTGGAAGGATTTCCCCTTCCTCTACTCTTTTCTCTTTGCTTTCCACTATACAAAGTCTAATCTGGGACAGGAAAGATCCGTTCTTTATAGGACATTTCAGGACACATACAGGAATGCCTGGAGCCCTTAGTTTGGGCAATTATTTAGTAGATAAAACAACACATGACATACATACATATTTTCTCTACACTAGAAGAAGCTATAAATTTTTATAAAAAGTTCCATGTCAATGCTAATACTTTACAAAAGCATTTCAAAATAACTAAGGAACAAGCTAGACAAACAATAAAACAATGTCAAAATTGTGTGACCTTTTTACCACAAGTTAATCTTGGAGTCAATCCTAGAGGATTGATACCTAACCATATTTGGAAGATGAACGTCACAAACTTGCCAGAATTTGGAAAATTAAAATATTTGCATGTTACAGTTGATACTTCTTCTGGATTTTTGATGGTCTCCCTTCTTGCTGGAGAAAAAAACTAAAGATGTTATAGCTCATTGCTTACAAAATTTTGCCACTGTGGGCGTTCCAAAATAGTTAAAAACAGATAATGCCCCTGGTTATATTTCTACCTCTTTTAAACAATTTTGCTCATCATTTGGCATTACTCATATAACAGGAATCCCATACAATCCACAGGGACAAGGCATAGTTGAAAGATCACATCAAACTATTAAAACATACATATTAAAGCAAAAAGAAGGAATTGGGAAGGGGTATATATTCCCCAAAGATAAACTTAAAATAACCCTTTTACTCTAAACTTTTTAAATTTGGGTTCATCAGGGCTTAGTGCTGCAGAAAGACATATATGTCCAAATAATGTACATAAGCCCAAGGTACTTTGGAAGGATATTCTAACAGAACAATGGAAAGGTCCTGACCCAGTAATTGTCTGGAGTCCGGGGTCTGTTTTTGTGTTTCTACAGGGAGAAGAGTAGCCAATTTGGATTCCAGAGAGATTAACTAAAGAGATTTCTACAGACCAAAAATAAGATGATTTGGCTCAAATCAATAAGAGCTGATATCCAGAACTCCAGTTTGGCTGTTCTAATATCTGTGACAGAACCAGAATGTTTTTTTCAACATCTATTTTATTATTGCCCTTTCTCATATCATGAAGTTTTATTTTGTTTTTTCTTTTAGCTCATACAGACCTAGGTTAATGTTTTGCTGATCAGTTCTATTTTTGGACAATAGAGTTTTTAGACATTGCAATGGAGATTTCACCTGTAAAAAGTCATAAGGCCTTTAATATTATGTCATGTGTTGTATGTATTATATTATGTGTGCACACTTGTGTTTTGTGTTATATGTTTGATTTCAGCATCTTTTCTGTGTTGACTATATTCTTTTCAAGTTGATATACTTTGTCTTCATTATCTGATGTTCTGACTTCTACTTGATCTAGTCTGTTTGTAATATTCTCATTAGCACTTTTAATCTGATTTACGGTTTCTTGCATTTCTATGATTACAACTTGATTATTTTTAACACCTCTATCTCCTGATAAAGCTCATTCTTTGTGGATTTAATTTGTGTGGTTAGTTCCTCTTCAAAATATACTTTCAATGCTTGGATTTGCTGTCTCATGTCTTCTCTAATATTCCGTTCCATCTGAATTAGGAATGCCTTGATTTCTTTCCCTGTCCATATTTCTGATTCTTCTAGGTCCTCCTGTATATTTAGATTGTACTGCATTGTTCGTAACCCTTTTTTCCCTTGTTTTTTCATATTGTTCACGTTGCTTTCCAGCTCTGTTTGACTGCTTTGTAACTGCTTTCTCCTATACATTTGTTTGGGCTTTGTATATCTCTGTTGTCTCTCTTTTGTGGTGGGAGATTATGCCTAGAAATTTTGGGCTTTGTTGTACTTTAAAGCTGATTCATTCAATTCATATAAGGCTTCTAGGTTCTGTATGCATATAATGATTTGCTGTTTGTTCTTAGGACTATATGTTTAGGTTGGGTGCTCTGGTGGTACAATGGTTAGTATGACTTGGCTACTTTAGAAGATTGCTCCACTGAAGGTGGATACTACCAGGCAATTGGATCAGGGTGTTGGTAGTAGCTAGGTATTTAGGAGTCTTATAGACAGCCTCGAGACATTCACCTATTTGCATTTAGACAATTACACACAATGGAAGATGTAATGCTTGGGATGAGAGTTGGGCGGTAGGAGAATGAAGGTGCTCTTAAAAAGAAAAAATGATAGAGGGAGAGATAGATTAGAGGGGAATGAAAAGAACAATAAAACTTGAAATGGGATAGAAAGAGAGAAGGAAAAGGGGGGAAAGGAACAGGGAGAGAAGAAGGAGAGAAAAAAATATCAACAACAGCAACAACAACAACAACAAAAAAATTAAAGTCTTAGAGATCCACCTTCTTCTCTTCCAGTAGGCAGAGCTGTGCCTTCCAAGTGGAGTGTCTGCTCTCTACCTGCCGAGAGCTATCCCTGTACTGCGTCTTCTGGGGGTTTCTCAGACTTGTCAGTCCAGAGCCATTTCACTTCTCCAGCTCTTAACCCCCTTCCTCCTGTCAGCCTGCCAGCCAGGTCCTGTTTCCCAGAAGTGATTCTCCAGAGACCTAGTTACACTTGCAGCCCCACCGAGTGTCCCTTTTAAGCCCCAGTGCTGTGGTAAACTGGCGGCTAAGACCTTAGGGTCACCGCTGATGATATGGGGGCCTTGGGGTCTGGGCTCCCCTCTGCTTCCCTACAGACATGACCCCTGAGAAGTCAATGAAGTTTCCTGGCTGCTTGTATCAGTATGGGGAGTCACGCACCTGCTAAAGTGGATTCTGCTAGGAAGGAATTTCGCCAGCCGAACTCCGATGACGTCAACTCTCTGCTATGGCGGACCCCAGGCTTCTTGCCGGATTGACCGAGGGGAGGGGTGGGACTGGCCCGGCCCGGTTCGCCTCAGCTCCTGGCGCATGGAGGCTTGGCTAAAGACTTCTTCCTGCCAAGCTGTGTCTCAGCGTCTAGCAGGACCCAGTCACTTTGGCTGCGGGCGGGTGGATTGATCTGCAGCTGTGCCCGCGGTGCGCAGACTGTGGCTGGTGAATCTCGAACTCCGCGTCTAGTCGCAGGGTCCCGCTCGTCCGGGTCACACAGACGCTTCAAAAAAATTCTAGTAGCTCCCGGGCGGTCTCCCTTCAGTGGAATTTTGCTAGGAGAATCTCCGTTGGTAGAATCCAAGAGTTATCCTTGCGACTTTATGACCCCATCACTGTGAGTGCATTAAAAGCGCAGCCTCTCTGCCCGCCGCCATGTTGGATCCACCTTTTCTTTGCATTATATTTAATAATTCTCTTCGAGACAATGTAAATTGTTAAGAAAATTGTTTTCTTTTAGTGCCTTTTGGAATGTTACATAATTCTTTCTTTAGGCATTGTTGCCAGAATTTCTAGCTTCATCCCAGTGCATGTGAAGACAAAGATAAAACCAATCTATAGCTTCTGCAATAGCCTTCACTGAACTGCTTGCAGAACTTGCCTGGACTATGTATCACTTGTATGCATTGTGAACTCACCTGCATTCATTGTGAACTATCTGTTGGTGCAGCGACTTGTGGTAGTGTTGGGGTATTTCTCTGATGATGTCATCGGTGGTACAATTTTTTCAAAAAGAGCCATCAATTGCCTTGGTGTAACTTCCTCCCTTCTGCTTGTTATGGTCGTTCAGCTAAAATTTGGGTGCCAACAGAGATGAGGCAAAGAACCTCACCCGCCCCTGGTAAAAAGACCTCTCCACAGGTGTGGATGTATTCTGGACCTGTAGTCAGTGATGGGTAAGATCCAATTACAATGGTACCAATCTAAGACAGGAGGCTGACACCTTGAGGTCAGCTCATTTGATAATGGGTAAGGACCATATGTACTATTGGACAACCTAAGGCAGGCACGGTCCCTAAGCCACATGCTTGTTGTTTAAACAGAGAGGGTTAGATGTTGAGAGCCACAGCCCAAGGGGCCAAAGCAAACTTTCAGACTGCCAGCTGATGGTTGGCTCACAGCGGCCCCAGCAACATCTAGCTGATTGGCTCCTCTGCGGTGATGCCCATTGGGCTGTTTCCCCACCCTTTCAAATTATGGAGCTGCTTCTTGGGGGACTTTTTTGGCTCTGCTCAAACAACCCAGCCAATCGACCTCAAGAGCAGGAGGAGTGAGGAGGTTGAGAGCTTGTGGGAAGCCGGTGGTGGCAGTTGTGCTCTGAGTGTTTTTCCCGAGGAGCTATTTTTTGGCGTGTGTGGTTCTAAAAATAAAGTTAGCTTTTTACAAGTGGCTCCTGAATTGTGCCCAGCCAGACTGTGGCAATCCTAAATTGATGGAGCAAAATAACCAAAACAGAATAGAAATACAAGCAGTTCAGAGGAGGCATGGTGTATAGATGGACTTACCTTTTGTATGATAAAGGGTAGGTGTTATAAATCAAGTCAATATTAAATTGAAGTAGTTCTCCGTGTGTTTTAAAGATAACAAATACGTGAATTCCTGTCGCCCTTTATCTCTATCCTATTCAGCACATGTATTTTTGAATGCACATATAGAATCCTACCTGGTAACACATGTACACTTTTGTGAGGTGGCAGACTTGGCAGATACAAATTGTCAAAAGAGATCACTCCTCCTGAACATTGTTGGAACTGAAAATTAAAACTATGGGTGAGCTTCCTAGTTGAACAAGATAATACATAAATCCATGTTCAGTAAAATGAATATTTTTGGATCTGTGAATGATAAATATTTCATGATAAATTTCGATTCGCATATATATTGCTACCTTTTAATGTCTGTGCGTGTGCGTGTGTGTGTGTGTGTGTGTGTGTGTGTATACACACACACTCTCCAGATTTTTCAGAATATAAAATATATGTGTCTTATTATACAATCCCTAAATGCATTCATATTCATGTATGTGGATTTATAATCAAATGTTCACAAAATTATTCTCAGAAATATTCATCCACCTCAAATACATATTGTTTCCTAGTACTGAAATCTAAATTCAGTGAATGGTGCATAGAAGTCCTAATTTTTCTACAGTAACTGACCCACTTTAACATCAATGCAAGTAGATTACTATGGTACATGATGTGTATTATGACGTTCATTTTTATTCAACAATGTTACATGACTATTTCTTCAGTTTATGCCCATCATAGGATAAATATTTCATTCACAAGTTTGCAAATTTATAGGCATTTGTTTCACTTTCTATCACTTCCTGCTTCAGTACACATGTATTCCTCCATGTTTTTTGACTGGTCTTTTCATGAGAATACTTTTTATTTTAGATTTCAATAATCATGTTGAAGCAAACCTCACACACTCTTCATGACAAATCATAACCCTAATATTACCATTAGATCTATAAATGGTTGTAATGAATGTATGTATATCAATATAAGATTTCCTGTATATTTTAAGATATCAATTCAATCCATAATTTAAAGTTGGAACCAGTTATATTATTTATTCACAGTATTGTCTATTCATTCATTTTATCAATATTTGTAGACACAGTGTAGACCTATTTGTACACCCAATACTAATTTATACATCTTCAAAATTTGACCACATAATTGGTGGAAGAAATACTCATGTCACCTGATCTACATATACACTTTATCACAGTAATATTCTGGACACAAAATGCAAAGTTCACACTTGTGATTGTACCAAAGCCTAAATGGAAAGTGAGCATGGATTACTAAAAACATCCAAGTCCAGATTGCCTAATGCTCTCAAATGTCAATCCTATTGTTGCTAAATATTTGTTTCTTTCTAAGATTGTATATTCAACATCTACCATGCTGAAAATGTCTAATCCTATCACTCAATTTATACTTTGCTTGATTTCTTCCTGTCTCTATTGATATCTGCTTCCCTATATATTTTCCCCAGTTAATCATTGTAACTGACTCATCACATGTGCTGACATTTACATTCATTCTCTACCAGAAACCCTATTGCTAAAGAACTTTTGGAGCAAATCCTATACTCACTCTTCTTCCTAAACCTACTGACTATCTTTCCAATCCTACCAACTACCCTTTTTAAGTGGATGTTTTCTTCTACATTTGATCATCCAATTTACAAGGTCCTATGCCATTTTTTATCGATTTATCTGAGACATCTGTGCAGAAGGTATTTCAAAGCTAAGTATCCCAATCATGGACCCAATGCTCTTCTGGGCTTCAAATCTTACCTAGACTTCAGTATTCATACTTATATTTCACCTATATATTCTTGTAAATATGACAGGTTCCCATTGCCATTATTCATCATGCAGAATGATTCCTAACCCAAATCAAACCTGTTATTACCCTAACCATACACTGTTCCCTCAATCTAACTTTACAGAAAAGCAGGGACAGAGTTGGTCTTGCAATCAGGAGTGTAGGGGATCTTCCACCTGCTGAGAACCTCAAAGGCCAATACAGAAATAATCCATGGAGAAGATGTAGGCAGCAATGAAGGACCTGAGGGAGGAAAAGTCAACTTCCATCGTAAACAACCTGGTCAGGGTGAAGGGATGTGTCTGAATCAGCCTCTCTCTTCTTAATGTAGAGAAGATGGACCAAACCAAGCCTGTGTGGAGAGCTGTTCCCAGGTGCCTATGGTTGATATATCATTCTAACTTGTGAAAATGTCACAGGAAGTAGGTGCACCCTCCATCTCATGGGACCCTTGGAAGCAACTGTTAGGACAAAGTGTTTGCCAAGGCAGTGACTTCATTCACTTCCTGAAGGAAGTTACCTCACATAACTTCCTTGGTAATGGAACTCTCTAAACTTGGGATTCAGGAAGCCAGGAGACCACAGCCAGTTCCAGTCCCAGTTCCAGTGGTCTCACTTGTTTGGGTAAACCAAGGACAGAGTCAGTCTTTCTTGGTTTCTAGTTATGTGAGGATGGTCAAATGCCAGGAAAGCTAAGAAGAGGGGCCTTTCCTGAGAAAGCAGGTAGTGGATCACCAGTGACTTCTGACAACTTCACAGAGTTGGCCAAGGAGACCAGAACTGAGACAGCACAGTGCATTTCGTGGAAATACAGTATATCCCACCCATCATAGGACACTCCGGATAGTCACAGACCTACTTTGGGGAAGGTGCTGCCTTTTTGAGTGTGGGTGTGAGTTTGAGAATATGTAGGAAAGGCGACTTGTTTGGTTTGGAGAGGACTTTATCTAGTATGTCCTCTGACAAGGTGAGTGTTTCTATTACTGTGTATCCCACTCTGTTTGTGGTCTTGGTATTAGAAAAATAATGCATCATGGATGTGTTCTGTCTAGTAGAAAGCTTACCAGCATTCATACTGCCAATTTATGAATGGATTGCGGCTAGCCTTATCAATGGGCAAAACCTACTATCTTTCTAAGTTCCTGTTTTCTTCCTGAATTCTGGACACTCTCCAGAATAGGCTCACAGTTTTGTGTCCAAGCTATGTGGCACCTCCAAGCTCTGTCACATGGCCATGTACTGGAGAGCTGAAGGGAAGGGGAGCATGTCAGAAAACTCAGATATCATTGTGACCAGGAAAGTCTCAGTGGAGAAACCCTGCTTTGGGTCATTTGCTTACCTATTTTTCTGTTGCCCTAAATGTAAGGAAAGTCTTTGGCTCAGGCCACCTTTTTTGTGAAGCCTGAAGAAAACAGTATTCAAATGGAAATGAGTGGGCATCACCTGTGGCTCTTTGCTTAATTTCTTTGGAAATAGATGTGTCTGAATCAGCCTCTTGGCTCTCGGTGAAGCTGGGGCTTAGATTGTCAGCACCTGATGGATCTAAAGAAAGATCCCATGTGTGCATCCATAACCAAAATTCAAAAAGATCAGTCATTGTGGATGAAGTCTCTCACCTTCCTCTGTTAGGTTCCTGACCTCCATCAAGTGTGATTATGGACCCTTGTGTAAAATGAGTTCTTCAAACCCTGCAGATGTGCTAGTGTTTTCTCATGACTACAAACCACATAAAGAATCTATACCTGACAGTCAGTAGGCCTCAAATAGTAGAAGCAGAGCAGTATTAATGGCAGGCCTATTTGATCACTCCTGGTTGACAGGAAGAGTGTCCAGGCCACACTTACTTTAGGCAAATGAGGGACAAGGAAGCTTATATTGGACACTGTCTTGAGCTGCGCCACTTATGGAAACCTCTTGCCAGAAGTTATGATGAATGTCTATATGGAAGAAAATGAGGGCCATGTGGGAGTGTTTTGGTAATAATTGTGGTCATTTTTGAGGCAGTTGGAAGAGATGACTCGGTCCACCAGGGCTTCACTCTTGGGTGATTCCCCTTATAGACTGAGTTCTGGAACTGACCTCAGAGTAGTATTGCCATGAATTGAGTTGGGATTTTAGGAGGCCACGCATGAGATTCACGCTTGGAATCTGAAATCTAGTCCCAGGTTGGTTTTCCACAGAGCACTGGGAATCTCAGCCAGGATATCACATGATTTTATTATGAAAAACATGGCAGCCATAGTTGAGAGTCAAAACACACATGGACCTCACAATGTACAGTTCAATGGGCCTGGCTTCCTGTGACCTTTTGGCCACTCTTTGGGAAGCCTTTCCTGTGAGTGTTGTCCAGAGAATTCATTGAAATGAACTTCCTCACCATTTAGTGGTTCCTGAATGAATTGAAACCCACAGTGCCTCCAACTTCATCCTTGAAAAATGGCTAGATGAATACCATCAAATTTTTGAAATTCCCATGACCAGGTGGCACTGGAGAAACTTTGGATGTCCTGTTGCTGATCATGAGTATACAATACAGTGCCTTGATTGACTGGGTTTCATGAAAATGTTGAAGAACAGTGATGCCAGTAAGTTGGAGCCTCCTGAGTAGTGGGCTTAGAGTAGTGGTGTGCAGGTGTGTGATAAAACATCTGTGGTGGAGTCATGTGGACCTGCCATTGGCTTCCAAATAGCTTGTGACTGACATAGTGTAGCCAGCAAACCCTTATATGTAAATGCATCTTGTTATATGGAGAGTTTTCAGGGCAATGTTCAGAATCAGGTTGCTATGGTCAAGGGGGCAAGCTATGTGGGATAGAGGCCTGGTTGGTGCATTCTCTTGCAGACCCTGACACACCACACATGACAGAACTCCCTCTAGCACTGTGTCCCAGTTGAAATCTTTGTATTTCACGAAGCAAATACCAAACTCCCAGTGCAGCAGCAAGAAACACCACGAAAATTGGAGGATGACCAAATGGTTTCAGAGTCCTCACAGGGAAACACATAGCCCCCAGTGGCCACAGTTTACCTACAAAGAGAGAATTCAGCACTGCTGTCTCATGTTCATTGGAAAATAAGAAACAAGATCCTTCAGGTCACATAGATGCAGATCCAGCTTTAATTGTCTCACCACAAATGAAGATTAAGCTCCTGACAACAACATATATTTCAAGTTCCCAACCTCAGAGGCAGTTTCTCAAGAAGTCTTTAGGCCAGCAAGGCTCCATTTTTGTGGAGGGTTTACCCTGTTCGTTACTTTTGTAAACTCATCTACCACCTCCAAGTTTGTGAACAACTGAGCATATTGCATTCCATATATATATATATATATATATATATATATATATATATATATATATACACATATATATATATATATATATATATATATATATATATATATATATATATTCACAGATTTTCGAACTCTTCTCCTGTAATTGTGTCTTACTTGGGGCAAAGGTAAAGTCAAGGCATTGTTCTGGATAAGAGTGGGAAGATTTTTCATAGCACATAATTACATACACATTGGATACCTTTTCCAATTTTCCATTCGAAATACTGAATCCCTGACACTAACCCATAGCCTACTAGACTCTGACTACTTATCCTAATATGATGGAGAATAATAATCCAAACAGAATAGAAATACAAGCAGTTCAGAGGAGGCATGGTGTATAGTTGAATTTGCCTTTTGCATTATGTAGTGTAGGAGTTATAAATCTAGTCAACTTTTGTTGAAATTGTTCTCCATGTGTTTTTAAAGTTAACAAATATGTGAATTCCTGTCTCCCTTTCTCTGTAGCCTATTTGCACATGTATTTTTATATGCACATATAGAATCCTACAAGGTACAACACGTACATTCTTGTGAAGTGGTTGACTTGGCAGATACACATTGGGAGAAGAGATCACTTCTCCTAAATGCTGTTGGAAGATAAAATTCGAACTCTCTGTGAGCTTCCTAGTTTAACAACATTATACATAAATCCATGTTCAGTAAAATGAATATTTTTGAAACTGTGGATGATATATATTTCATGGTGAATTTCAATTGGCATATATATTGCTACTTTTTAATGTCTGTGTGCATGTGTGTGTGTGTATATATATATATATATATATATATATATATATATATATATATATACAAACTTTCCAGATTTTTCAAAATATAATACATGTGTCTTATTATACATTTCCTAAATTCATTCATATTCATATATGTGAATTTATAATCAACTTTTCACCAGATTATCGTCAGAAATATTCATCCACCTGAAATACGTATTTGTTTCCTAGTACTGAAAACTATCTTCAGTGAATGGTGCCTACAAATCCTAAAATTAATACAGTAACTGACCCAGGTTAACATCAATGCAAATTGATTCCTATGGGACATGATGCGTATTTTGACGTTTATTTTTATTCAAAACTGGTACATTACTATTTCTTCAGTTTATGCACATAATAGGATATATATTTCATCCACACGTTCGCTAATTTAGAGGCATTTGTTTCACTTTCAATCACTTCCTGCTTCAGAACACATGTATTTTTTCATGGTTCTTGACTGGTC
Source organism: Callospermophilus lateralis (assembly GCF_048772815.1). NCBI lineage: Eukaryota > Metazoa > Chordata > Mammalia > Rodentia > Sciuridae > Callospermophilus > Callospermophilus lateralis. The sequence continues at coordinate 796,564 of NW_027514409.1, forward strand.
TTTTCATGAGACTTCTTTCCAAACACATTATTTTTGATTTCCATAATCACTTTTGAAGCAAAACTCACACACTTTTCATGATAAACCATAACCTTAATTTTACCATTAGATGTATAACTAGTTGGAATGAATGTATGTATATCAATATAAGATTTCTTATATATTTTAAGATACGAATCAAATGCATTATATAAAGTGGAACCAGTTATATTATTTATTAACAGTATGGTCTATTCATGCATTAGCTCTATATTCATAGACACAAGGTACACGTCTTTGTACCCCCAATACTAACTTATTAATCTTCAAAATATTGCTCCCAGAAATGATGGAAAAATTACTCATGTCACCTGATCTACATATACATTTTATCACAGTAATATTCTGGACACAAAATGCAAGGTTCACACTTATTATTGTACCAAAGCCTAAATTGAAAATGAACATGGATTACTAAACACAGCCATGTCCAGGTTGCCTAATGCTCTCAAATATCAATCCAATTAGTGACTACATATTGGTTTCTCCTAAGATCATATATTCAAATTCAACCCTATTGAAAATATCTAATCCTATCACCCACTTTATACTTTGCCTTATTTTGTAATATCTCTATTGATATCTGTTTTCCTACATATTTTCTCCGGTTCACTATTTTGACTGACTCTTCACATGGGCTAACATTTACATTCACACTCTAAACAAAACCCTATTGATAAAGAATATTTTTTTTCCAAAACCTATACTCACTCTTCTTCCTAAACCTAACAACTATCTTCCTAATCCTACCGACTATCCCTTTTTGACTGAATGTTCTTTTCTACACCCAATCATCAAAGTAAACATTGGGCGAGCTTCGGAGGAAGAGACCACCAAAAGACTATCTCATGCAACAGAAAAGGGTTTATAGGGGGTCAGCATGCAGGGGGTCCGAGCAGAGAGAATAGAGCAGAGAGCCCTGAGAAGAGCTTAAGCAGAGCTTATATACTTTCTTTGGGGAGGGCAGGGAGCGAAGTTTATTGATGGGTGAGGGAGAGTGGGCGGTTTGCATTCAACCGGGTGAGGGAGTACATTCTGCAGTTTGGCATTTGGGGACAGGACATTCTGGGAACAAGATTAGCAAACAGTTCTCAAGATTTCAACAGTGTTTTGTTAAGCATACAGAAAAAAAGTGACAAGTACATATTTTATTAATCTTTCATTCCCCACTTCTTCTTCTAGCTACTTTTAATCATAAAAGTGATCATTGGGGGGTGTCACATTCTATGTCTGCTAGTGGGGTATTACCATAAGTTTAACTTGTCCAATTTGAGCTTAGAGAAAAGAAATTACACGGTTGAGCAAACAGGGTTTTATAGTTAGCAATAATATGGAGATTATTATCGGACAGGCCAGGGTTGATAAAAAAGTAGTCAAACAGGGGGACTAGGTGAACCATGTCTCAAACCACTTTTTTTTGGTCCTCTCACTCTCTCATTGACGCTCTTCAAGGTGTCTTTTTAATTTAATCATTTTTTTTTACAACTACATTATGCTCGGAATAAACACAAAATTCTTCCCAGGAAGTGACAAATACCTATTTTATTCACCTTTCACTTCCAACTATCCCTTTTTGACTGGATGTTCTCTTCGACATTCAATCATCGAAGGTACAAGGTCCTATGCCATTGTATATTGATTAATCTGACACATCTGTGCACAACCTAATTCAAAGCTAAGTATTCCAATCAAGGGCCCAATGCTCTTTTGGGCTTCAAATCTTACCTAGATTTCTGTTTTCATACATATATTTCACCTATATATTCTCATACATATCGCAGGTTCCCAATACCATTATTCATCCAGCAGAATGATTCCTAACCCAAATCACACATGTTATTAACCCTAACCATACACTGTTCCCTCAATCTAACATTACAGAACAGCAGGGACAGAGTTGGTCTTACAATACAGGAATGTAGTGGATCTTCCACCTGCTGAAAACCTCAAAGGTCCATGCAGAAATGATCCCTGGAGAACATGTAGGCAACTATGAAGGACGTGAGAGAGCAAAAGTCATATTCCATGGAAAACAACCTGGTAAGGATGAAGGGTTGTGTCTCATTCACCCTCTCTCCTTAATGTAGAAAAGATGGACCAACCAAGGCCTTTGTGGAGAGCTGTTCCTGGGTTCCTATGGTTGAGATACCTATCTAACTTGTGAAAGTGTCAGAGGAAGTATGGAAGCAACTGTTCGGAAAAAGTGGTTGCTAAGGCAGTCACCTCATTCAGTTCCTGAAGGAAGTGACCTCACCTCACTTCCTTGGTGATGGAACTCTGTGAACTTGGGATCCAGGAAGTCAGGCATCCAGAACCAGTCCAATTCCCAGTACAGTGGGATCACTTGTTTAAATTTACCAAGGACAGAGTCAGTCTTTCTTGGTACCTACTGATGTGAGGATGGCCAAATGCCAGGAAAGTTTGAAGACTGGCCTTTCCAGAGAAAGCAAGAAGTGGCTCACCGCGGGCTCCTGATATTTCACAGAGTTGGCCAAGGAGACCAGATCTGAGAAAGGACAGGCCATTTCTGGGGAACATAGTATAGCCCACCATTCAGAGGACACTCTGGATAGTCACAGACTTACTTTGGGGAAGGAGGTGCCTTTTTCAGTGTGGTTGTGAGTTTGTGGTTTTGTCTTATATTCTGAGAATAGGTAGGGAAGGCGGCTTGCTTGGTTTGGAGTGGAATGTTTCAAGAAAGTCTTTTGACAAGGCGAGTGTTTCTATGTCTGTGTATCCCACTGTGTCCATGGTTGTAGACATTAGAAAAGAGAATGAATCAATGGATGTGTCCTGTCTAGTAGAAAGCTTCCCAGCATTCATCCTACCCATTTTAGGAATGGATTGCAGGTTGCCTTATTGATGGACAACATGTACTGTCTTCCTAAGTTCCTGTTTTCTTCCTGAATTCTGGCCACTCTCCAGAATAGGCTCATGGTTTTGTGTCCAAAATATGTACCACCTCCAAACTCTGTGACATGGCCATGTAATCCATAGCTGAAGGGAATGGCAAGCATCTCAGAAAACTCAGATATCAGTGTGACCAGGAAAGTCTCAGTGGAGAAACCCTGCTTTGGCCCTTTTGCTTACCTATTGTTCTGTTGCCCTGAATGTCAGGAAGGTCTTTGCCTCAGGCCACCCTTTGTGAAGCCTGAAGAAAACAGTTCTAAAATGGAATTGAATGGGCATCACCTGTGGCTCTTTGCTTAATTACTTTGGAAAGGAATGTCTCTGAATCAGCCTCTTGGCCCTGTGTGAGGCTGTGGCTTAGATTATCAGCATCGGATGGATCTAAAGAAAGATCCAATGTGTGCATCCAAAACCAAAATGGCAAAAAATCAGTCATTGTGGATGAAGTCTCTTGCCTTCCTCTGTTTGGTTCTTGACCTCCATCAAGGGAGTATTGGGATTTTTTGGGTCAAATGAGTTCTTCCAATCCCTGCAAAGGTGCTTGGGTTTAATAATGACTCCAAATCACATAAGGAATCTATACCTGACAGTCAGTAGGCCTCAAATTGCAGAAACAGAGCAGTATTAATGGCAGTACTATGTGATCAATCCTGGTTCACAGGAAGGGTGTCCAGGCCACCCTGAATTTAGGCAAATGAGGGGAAGGGAGCTTATTATGGCACTCTATTGGGCTGTGCCATTTAAGGAAACCTCCAGCCAGAGGTTATCATGAGTGACTCTATGGAAGTAGATGAGGGCCATGTGGGATTGTTTTGATTTTAATCGTGGTAACTTGTGTGGCTTTTGGATGAGATGACTGTGTTCACCTGGGCTTTAACACTGGCGTGATTCTCCTAAGAGACTGAGTTCTGTAACTGACTTCAGAGTAGTAATTGCTTTGGAAATGGATATGTTTTAATCAGCCTCTTGGCCCTGTTTGAGGCTATGGCTTAGATTATCAGCACCAGATGGATCTAAAGAAAGATCCCATGTGTGCATCCAAAACCAATATAGCCAAAATAGCAGTAATTGTCGATGAACTCTCTCGCCTTCCTCTGTAAGGTTCTGAAAGAATAAAAGAAATTGAAATTGAAATGTAAAGAACCAGGTTTTGTAAAGTTTCCAAGCTGCACTCAGCACCTGAAATTCCTGTGGCAGTTAAGACAATTCCCGGATTTGCACATTAGATGTGTGTTGAAATCTTCCCTGAGGACCTAGTTACTTAACAGCCCCTCCCCAGAAACCATGCAGCTCACCACGTATACATCACAGTGCATCCACCAATCAATTTAAATGTATACCCCTTCTTAGGGCTGACCAATCACCCCCTGCCCAACCTGTTCCCGCCAATGAATGTGCTAATCATGTTTTAGAGTTGTTATTTGATTTTCCCGTGGAATATGATGATTTGCTAAAGGAGGCTATGATGTGTGTAAAGTCCCTACCCTCTCTAAAGAATGTATATAAACTCCGCTCGAGTGGTTCTTAGGGCTCTTTGTTCTTTGCTCCTCTGAAGTGAGCCCTGAGCTCCAGCACACTATACCCCCAATAAACCCTTTGGTGTTGCATGAGAAAGCCTGTTGGTGGTCTTTTCCTCCGATGTTCGCCCCACCTTTTCATCTGGAGGCCCCAGGTGAGATATCCGGCGCAGCGGACGAAAGACCCCAAGGGACTCCTCTCAGGGTAAGAAAGGCGCCTCTTTCTGGTTTCGGGTTTCAGGTGAGGGCTTGGCAAAGTGGCTGTCGGTGAAGAGCATTAGCTCTCTCTGACGGTGGCTGGCAGACGTGTCACAGAGCTACTGGCCACGTCCCTGGGGGACACTCCAGAGGATGAGGGAAATCAAGGAATATTAGTTTCCTCAACTCGGTTATATTTTGCTTCAGGATTCGGTTTGCCAGCCCATCAGGTTTTGCTGGCTACACAGTTTTGTTCATTGTCCCGAACTCATGTTGAGTTTACTGTCTGTCTTTATTGTCTAACCCATCAGGTTTTGCCAGTTACTGAGTTCTAATATTTGTCTTGGACCCATGTTAAACGTTTACTGTTTGTCTTTGTCTGCGTTGCGTTTGTGTCTTCACTGTCTCTTTTTGAGTAACTCCCATTATGGGACAAAGCACTTTCTTGCTTCTGTCGCTGACCCTTGATCATTGGACTGATGTCCGCTCAAGGGCCCAGAATCATTATTTTTCAGTTAAATGTCAGACCTGGCAGACTCTCTGTGCTTCAGAATGGCCCATCCTCAAAGTCGGGTGGCCCGCAGAAGGATCCTTCTACTTCCCTCTAATCCGAAAAGTCAGAGATATTGTCTTTCAGCCGGGACCACGTGGCCACCCAGATCAACAGCCATATACCCCTTCCCCAGGATCCTATCATTCAAACCTTCCGTTCCCTCCCCATCTTCCCCCCATTCTTCCTGAGTCACAAGACTGGACAATCCTCCCCCTCCTTATCCTCTACCCTCGCTCCCCAACCGCCAACACATTCCAGATGATTCTCCCACCACTGACTCAGCCTCTCCGCCACTAGAGGCAATTGGGCCAGACCCAAGCCCTCCAAGGGACTTATCCGCAGCAGCAGCAGCCCCTCCTTTTCTGGTGGAAGCTGGGCCACCTGAAGAAACCCGCCAGCTACGGAAAATAGAAAACTCAGAAGTCACTGTGATGCTCCCTCTTCATCCTTATGGGCCCATGAACCGACAAAACTGGGACCCCAACACCTTTGAAGGTTGGTAGCATTTGTCCACTTATCACCGGGCTCTAATAGCGGGGCTCCGAGTGGCCGCCAGAGGGCCGACTAATTTGGCCATGGTAAGAGAGATAATCCAAGGTCCTAATGAGTCTCCCTCTATGATTCTGGAGAGAATTATGGAAGCAAATAGAAAATATACTCCTTTTGATCCTCAGGCAGAGGACAAAAAAACCTCTGTTGCAATGGCCTTTATCCAGCAGGCTGCCCTAGATATTAAGAGAAAGTTACAACGTCTAGATGGATTACAAGATATGACCTTAAGAGATTTAGTCAGAGAAACTGAGAAAGTATATTATAAGAGAGAAACTGAGGTGGAATGGGAACAGATGAGAGAGAAGGAAAAGGAACAAAAGGAGGATGAAAGGAGCAAAAGGCAGACTAAATCATTGGCTAAGGTTTTGGTCAGAGCAGCAAATAGACCAGAAGTTAAAAAGCACGGAGACATGAAGGGATACATGGGCCCATGCCAAAGGCTGCCCCTGGCCTCAGATCAATGTGCCTACTGTAAAGAAAAAGAAAACTTGGACAAAGAGTGCCCCAAAAAGAGGCAGAGAAACCAGTATAGGACGAGACTTGAAGGATCCAGCCACTGCCTCACCCTGAAGTCGTATGGTTTACGAACGAGAGCAGCTTCCTCCAAGATGGTACGTGGTGGGCTGGAGCAGCAGTAGTTAGCAAAACTAATGTCATCTGTTTCTCTGGTCTCACAGAAGAGACATCAGTCCAAAAGGCAGAACTGATTGCCCTTACGAAAGCATTGGTACTAGCAACAGGCAAAAGGGCCACCATATACACTGATAGCCGCTATGCATTTGCCACTGCAAATGTGCATGGGGCTATTTACCAGCAAAGGCAGCTATTAACCTCCGCTGGGAAAGAAATAAAGAAATAAAGAACAAAGATATGATCCTCCACCTTCTCTCAGCAGTGCAGGGCCCTACGGACCTAGGCATAGTGCACTGTCCAGGGCACCAGAAGGGAAACGACCCCGTGGCGGTTGGAAACAGAAGGGCAGATGAGGAAGCTAATTGGCAGCCCTAAACGGAGTGCCTCTGTTCACTTTTTCCACACTGGGGGGAACAACAATCAGGAGACTTGGCCGCACCGGAACATTCAGGCAACTTATCATCTGAGGAGACAGATACAGAACTCTGGGAACCTCCAGAGCCAAGTACACAATTTTCAAAACCCCACCTTTATCTCAAAGACATACACCAGCTCACCCACTTAGACTCTAAGAAGTTATAGGCACTCTTAAAGGACCAAAGGAAGGAATTATTATTGACTGACTCACAGAGGAAAGAAATAACTGCGAAGGTGACTACAGCTTTTCAAGTTGGCCAATTAGTTAATACTTACCCATCGAAGCTTACTTCAGGGAAGCGCTTATGAGGAATCAGACCAGGACAATTCTGGGAAGTGAGCTTTACTGAAATAAAGCCAGCAAGGATTGGACTTAAATGTCTCCTAGTCTTTGTAGATACTTTTTCAGGATGGGTCAAAGCCTTCCCCATGAAGAAAGAAACGGCTCAGCTGGTGGTCAAAAAGATCCTAGAAGACATTTTCCAAGGTTCAGCCTGCCTAAGGTAATAGGGTCGGATAAGTGACCGGTATTCATGGCCCAGGTAAGACAGGGATTTGCCAGGACCCTGGGGATTAATTGGAAGTTACATTGTGCTTATAGACCCCAGAGCTCAGGACAGGTAGAAAGGATGAATAGAACCATCATAGAGACCTTAACGAAATTAAGCTTGGAGACTGGCATGAAAAATTGGACTCTGTTCCTAAGTTATGCACTGTTTTGTGCAAGAAATACCAAGTCTTCCTCTTTGTGTAACCTCACCCCTTATGAAATTCTCTATGTTGCCCCTCCGTCAGTAAGGGACCTAACCCCAACTAGGAGACTTAATGATTCCTTTCACACCCCCTTGCTTGACAGACATAAAGCCCTTGAACAAAACCAGCACCCAGCGATACCTGTGGAAACAGTTGGCCTTGCTAATCAGCCTGGAGATGAGGGAACCCCACATCGATATCAAGTGGGAGAGTTCATCTATGTGAGATGGCATCAGGTGTCATCCCTGGAACCCCGCTGGAAAGGACCATACCAGGTGCTGCTTATAACACCCACAGTGGTGAAAGTGGATGAGATCACTTCATAGATCCATACCACCCATCTCATGCCTGCACCCTGTACAGACTCCGGCTGGAAACTGAAACAGACTGGTAACCATCTCAAGTTGCGTGTCCGTCGTGTGGGTAGGGCTATGGATTCTTCCCCTGACCATCAGCAGTCCTAATCCCCATCAGCCTGTTCAGCAACGATGGCAAGTTATTAATCCTACTGGGCAAGTAGGGTGGTGTATTTCACATACAGCCCCCTTATGGAATTGGTGGCCATCTCTCCCCCCGGACATTCGTCAGCTTCCCATAGGCCTCTCTGACTGGGATCTCCCTGACATAGAGGACCCCACACAGATCCCACTCAAATGCAAACCAGGGCAACATAGACCACTTTACCCCATGAATTATGGATGTCATCTCCCCAAGCTCATGTGTAAACTAGCCAGTCAAGACTATTATGTGTGCCCAGCAGATTTCCAAAGTCGCAAACAGGCCCAAACCTGTGGAGGACCCAGTAACTTTTATTTTAGATCTTGGGGTTGTGAACAAACGGAAGCTGCATGGTGGAACCCAAACTCCCCAGACAGCAAGATTTGTGTAGGATGAAATGACACCTGGATTGATCCCAAGAAATGTGCTGCTAGCCAAGTGGTGTCAAAAACTCGCTGTGGAAAGAATAGTCTATGTTACCCCCTCAATATAACTTTCACTTCCAAAGGAAGGGGCTACCTCAGAACAAAATGGCCTATGAGAAATACGTGGGGAATGCAATTCTATATTTATGGCCCCGGTTATGACTTTGGTCTCTGGTTCACCCTCCAGCTTAAAAAGAAAGAAAATCCCACAGCAATAGGGCCCAATCCCCTCAAGCCAGGAATTAAGCCTCGTATACCTCCCATGCCTAGATCTACCAGAACCCCTCTACCATCTCATAATTCCCGGTTTCCGTCTTTGCCTACTTCCCCAGTCCAGAGTACAGCTGACTCCACCCCCTGGGAACTAATTAAAGGAATGTTTATGGTACTGAACTCCACACAGTCAGAACTCATTGCTTTTCAGCCCAGGTATTTGACAGCTCTGTAAATTATTGTGTAATGGTGCAGATACTCCCCAGGGTGCTCTATCATGATGCAGAATCATTCGAAGGTCTACTTGGGGGACAAACAACCCAATTTCACCGGGAGCCATTGTCCCTTACTCTAGCCATCCTATTGGGGATAGGAGGTCCTGCAGGAGTGGGTATGGGAACAGCTGCTATGATCCGTGGGTCACAACAATTGGCCCAATTAGAAACATCAATAGATCAAGACTTGAAGACGTTAGAAACCTCTATTACAGTGCTGCAGGAATCCTTAACCTTTCTCTCTCTCTGCATTTGTTTTACAGAACAGGGGAGGACTAGATTTCCTCTTCATGAGGGAGGGGGTCTCTGTGCGGCACTGAGAGAATACTGTTGTTTTTATGCTGACCCTACTGGAGTTGCAAAATAATCCATGAGTAAATTAAGAAAATAACTTGAATAGCGCCAGAGAGAAAGGGAGATTCAACAAGGGTGGTTTGAGTCATGGTTTACCCAGTCCCCCTGGTTAACTACACTCCTATCAGACTTAGCTTGACCCCTGATCATCCTTAAGGTGTTGCTAACTGTGGGACCTTGTTTGCTTAACCGCATAGTTTCCTTATTCCAGGCTCAGATTGGGTAGGTAAAACTCATGCTAATCAGACAGAAATATGCTCCACAGGCAGAAATAGAATTTGAGACGCCAGAATAATTATGAAACATTACTTTTAAGATTAAAAGTAGTCAGAAAAAGGAGTGGGAAATGAAAGAATAAAATATATTGAAATTGAAATGTAAAGAACCAGGTTTTGTAAAGCTTTCAAGCTCCACTCAGAACCTGAAATTCCTGTGGCACTTAAGACAATTCCCAGATCTTCCTATTAGATGTGTGTTGAAATCTTCCCTGACCAGCTAGATACTTAACACCCCTTCCCAGAAACCATGCAGATCTGCACGTATACATCTCAGGGCTTCAACCAATCAGTTTAAATATTAACCCCTTCTCAGGGCTGACCAATCACCCACTGCACGACCTGTTCCCGCCAATGAATGTGCTAATCATGTTTTAGAGTTGTTATTTGATTTTGCTGGGGTATAAGATGATTTTCTAAAAGAGGCTATGATGTATGTAAAAACCCTGCCCTCTCCATAGAATGTATATAAACTCTGCTCAAGTTGTTCTGGGGCTCTTTGTTCTTTGCTCCTCTGAAATGAGCTCTGAGCCCCAGCATGCTGGACCCACAATAAACCCTTTTGCGGTGGCATGAGACAGTCTCTTGGTGGTCTTTTCCTAAGACGTTCGTCCGAACTTTTCAGTTCCTGACTTCCATCAAGTGAGAATAGGGATCCTTTGGGTCAAAAGAGTTCTTCAAAGCCCTACAGTGGATAGTCCATAGGGGCTTGGGTTTTGTCATGACTCCAAGTCACAGAAAGAATCAATACCGGACAGTCAGTAGGCCTCAAATTGGAGAAGCAGGGCAGTATTAACGGCAGGGCTATTTGTTCATTCCTGGTTCAAAGGAAGGGTGTACAGTCCACCCTGATGTTAGGCAAATGAGGGGCAAAAGAGCTTATTTTGGACACTGTCTTGGGCTGCACCCCTTATGGAAACTTTCAGCCAGAGGTTATGATGAGTGTCTATATGGAAGAATATGAGGCCCATGTTGGAGTGTTTTGATTTAATTGCGGTCATTTGTGTGGCGGTTGGAAGAGATGCCTGGGTCCTCTTGGGCGTGAACACTGGTGTGATTCCCCTTAGAGACTGAGTGCTGAAACGGACCTCAGAGAAGTGTTGCCATGAATTGTGTTGGGATTTTAGGAGGCCTCGCATGAGAATTGCCCTTGGAAAATGCGATCAGGGTCGCTTTCCACAGAGACTGGAAATCTCAGCCAGGATATCACATGATTTTATTCTGAAAGACTTGGCACCCATAATTGAGAGTCAAAACACACATGGACCTCACATGTAGACCTCAATGGGCCTGGCTTCATATGACCTTTTGGCCACTCTTTGGGAACCCTTGCCTGTGAGAGTTCTCCAGATCTTTCATTGAAATGAGCTTTCTCACCATTTAAGGTTTCCTAAATGAATTGAAATCCACAGTGCCTCCAATTTCATCCTTGAAAAATGGCTATATAAATACCATTAAATTTTTGAAATTTCAATGACCTGGTGGCACTGGAGAAACTTTGGGTGTCCTGTTGCTGATCATGAGTATACCAGAGAGTGCCTTGATTGACTGGGTTTCCTGAAAATGGTGTAGAACAGAGAAGCCTATAGGTTGGATCCTGCTGAGTAGTGGGCCTAGAGAAGTGGTGGGCATATGTGTGATAAAACATCTGTGGTAGGGGAATGAGGATCTACCATTGGATTCCAAATTGCTTGGGACTGACATGGTGCAGCCAGCATAAATTTCTATTTAAAAGCATCTTGATATATGGAGAGGATTCAAGGCAATGTTCAGAATCAGCTTGCTATGTTCAAGGGGGTAAACTATGTAGGTTAGAAACCTGGTTGGTGCATTCTCCTGCAGAACCTGACCCACCACACGTGACATAACTCCCACCAGCACTGTGTCCCAGTTGAGCTCCATGTATTTGGTGAAGCAAATACCAAACTCCCAGTGCAGGAGCAAGAAACACAATGGAGAGTGGAAGAGCAATAAATGACTATACAGTCCACACAGGGAGACACTTAGCCACCAGTGGCCACAGTATACCCACAAAAAGAGAATCCAGCACTCTTCCCTCATGTTCATTGGAATATTACAATTTATGTCTTCCAGGTCACATAGATGCTGACCCAGCTTTGATCATCTCACTAGAAAAAAAGCAAAAGCTCCAGACAACAACATATATTTCAAGTGCCCAAACTCAGAGGCAGTTTCTCAAGAAGTCATTAGGCCAGCAGAGTCCATTATTGTGGAGTGTTTACCCTGTCCCTTACTTTTGGAAACTCCTCTACCACGTCCATGGTTGTGAACTCCTTATCATATTCCATTCCAGATAAGTATTCACAGATTTTCTAACACTTCTCCTCTAATTGTGTCTTACTTGGGGTGAAGGTAATGTCAAGGCATTGTTCTGGATGAAAGTGGGAAGATTTTTGTGTAGCACATATTTGCATACACATTGGATAAATTTTCCAATTTTCCATTCAAAATACTGAATCCCTGACATTAACACATACTCTAGTAGATTCTGAATACTAATCCTAATATGTTGGAGAAAAATAACCCAAAAAGAATAGAACTACAAGCAGTTCAGAGGAGGCATGGTGTATAGTTGGACTTGCCTTTTGCATAATATAGGGTAGGAGTTATAAATCCAGTCAATTTTTTTTTGAAATAGATCTTCATATGTTTTTAATGCCTATTCAGGACCTGTATTTTTATATGCACATATAGAATCCTACCTGTTACCACACGTTCATTCTTGTGTGGTGGCTGAATTGGCAGATACAAATTCTGACAAGGGATCACTCCTCCTAAACGCTGTTGGAATTGAAAATTCAACCTATTTGTGAGCTTCCTAGTTGAACAACATTATACATAAATCCATGTTCAGTAAAATGAATTTATTTGAATCTGTGCATGATATATATTTCTTGGTGATTTTCAATTGACATATAGTGCTACTTTTTAATGTCTGTGTATATGTGTGTGTGTGTGTGTGTGTGTGTGTGTATATATACACACACACACACACACACACGCTCACACACACTCTCCAGATTATTCAAAATACGAAATATATGTGTCTTATTTTACACTTCCTAAATTTTTCATATTCATGAATGTGGATTTATAATAATCTTTTCACAAGATTATTCTGAGAAATATTCACATACCTTACTAGAGTCTGACAACTAATCTTAAGATGATGGAGAAAAATAATGCAAACAGAATAGAAATACAAGAAGTTCAGTGGAGGCATGGTGTATAGTTGGACTTGCCTTTTGCATGATAAACGCAAGGTGTTATAAATCTAGTAAATTTTCAATTGAAATAATTCTTCATGTGTTTTTAAAATTAACAAATATGTGAATTCCTGTATTCCTTTCTCTGTATCCTATTCATCACATGTATTTTTACATGCACTTATAGAATCCTACCTGGTATCACAGGTACATTTTTGTGAGGTGGCTGACTTGGCCGATACAAATTCTGAAAAAAGATCACTCCTCTTAAACGCTGTTGGAAACGAAAATTCAACCTATGGTTGAGTCCCCTGGTAGAACAACAATATACATAAATCCATGTTCAGTAAAATATATGTTTTGTCATCTGTGGATAATATATATTTATTGATGAATTTTGATTGGCATATATATTACTACTTTTTAATGTCTCTGTGTGTGTTTTGTGTATATATAAATATGTGTATATATATACAAATACACACTCTCCAGATTTTTCAAACTATGAAATATATGTGTCTTATTTAAATTCCCTAAATTCATTCATGTTCATGGACTTGGATTTATAATCAACTTTTCACAAGATTATTCTCAGAAATATCCATCCACCTGAAAAACATATTTGTATCCTAGTACTGAACACTAAGTTGAATGAATGGTGCATACAAAAACTAATATTTCTACAGTAACTGACCCAGTTTAACATCAATGCAAGTAGATTCCGATGGGACAAGGTGTGTATTTTGACGTTCAATTTTATTCAACACTGGTACTTAATATTTCTTCATATAATGGACATCATAGGATATATATTTCATCCACAAATTCACAAATTTATGGGCATTTGTTTCACTTACAATCAATTCCTGCTTTTGAACACATGTATTTCTCCAGGTGTCTTGATTGGTCTTTTCATTAGACTTCTTTCCAAACACATTTTTTTCGATTTCCATAATCAATTTTGAAGCAAAACTCACACACTCTTCATGATAAACTATAACCCTAATATTACCAATAGATATATAACTGGTTTGAATGAATGTATGTACATAAATATAAAATTTCCTGTATATTTTCAGATATCAATTCAATCCATTATTTAAAGTTGAAAACAGTGATACTATTTATTCACAGTATGGTTTAGTCATGCATTATCTCTATATTCATAGAAAAAGGGTGCACCTATTTGTACCCCCAATACTAATTTATATGTCTTCAATATATTGCTCCTAGAAATGGTGGAAGAAATACTCATGTCATCTGATCTACATATATATTTTATCAGTGTAATATTCTGGACACAAAAAAAGCAAATGTCACACTTATGTTTGTACCAAATCCTAAATAGAAAGTGTGCATGGATTACTAAAAACACCCATGTCCAGGTTGCCTAATGCTCTCAAATGTCTATCCTATTGGTGACTACATATTTGTTTCTTCCTAAGATTATATATTCAATCTCAAGCCTGTTGAATATGTCTAATCCTATCACTCACTATATACTTTGCCTGATTTCCTAATGTCTCTATTGATATCTGCTTTCCTACATATTTTTTCCAGTTCATCACTGTGACCGACTCTTCACATGTGCTGACATTTACATTCACTCTCTAACCAAAACTCTATTGCTAAAGAACTTTTGGTCCAAATCCTATACTCACTTTTCTATCTAAACCAACACTATCTTCCTAATCCTATCGACTATGCCTTTTTGACTGGATGTTCTCTTAGACATTCAATCAACCAAGGTACATGGTCCTTTGCCATTGTTTATCTATTTAATTGAGACATCTGTGCAGAACATAGTTCAAAGGTAAGTATCCCACTAAAGTGACCAATGCCCTTCTGGGCTTCAAATCTTACCTAGAATTCTGCTTTCATACTTATATTTCACCTCTATATTATTAAATATCACAGAATACCAATACCATTATTCATCCAGCAGAATGATTCCTAACCCTAATCAAACCTGTTATTAACCCTAATCATACACTGTTCCCTAATCTAACTTTACAAAAGAGCAGGCACAGAGTTGGTCTTACAATACAGGAATATAGGGAATCTTTCACCTGCTGAGAAGCTCAAAGGTCCATGTAGATATGATCCCTGGAGAAGATGTAGGGAACTATGAAGGACCTGAGAAAGCGAAAGTCCTATTACATGGCAAAAAAAACTTGGTCAGGACGAAGGGATGTGTCTGAATCAGCCTCTATCTTTTTAATGTAGAGAAGATAAACCAAACCAGGCCTGTGTGGAGAGCTGTTCCAAGTGCCTATGGTTAATATAACATTCTAACTTGTGAAATTGTCACAGGAAATAGGGGCAGCCTCCATCTCAAAGGACCGTTTGAAGAAACTGTTAGGACAAAGTGGTTGCCAAGGCAGTGACCTCATTCAGTTTCTGAAGGAAGTGACCTTACCTAATTTCCTTGGTGATGGAACTGTCTGAACTTGGAATCCAGGAAGCCAAGCACCCAGAGGCAGGCCCAGTCTCAGTCCCAGTGGTCTCACTTGTTTAGACTTACCAAGGACAGAGTCCGTCTTTCTTGGTAAATACTGATGTGAGTATGGCCAAATGCCAGGAGAGCTCTGAAGAGCGGCCTTTCCTAAAAACGCAAGTAGTGACTCACTGCTGGGCCCTGACAACTTCACAGAGTTGGCCAAGTAGACCAGATCTTAGACAGGACAGGCCATTTCGGGAGAACAAAAAATGGCCCACCAGTCAGAGGACTCTCTGGATAGTCACATACCTACTTGGGGGAAAGAGGTATCTTTGTGGGTATGGGTGTGAGTTTGTGGTTTTGTCTCATGTTCTAAGAATACGTAGGAAAGGCAGTTTGTTTGGTTTGGAATGGACTGTGTCTAGTAAGTCCTTTGACAAGGCGAGTGTTTCTATGTCTGTGTATCCCACTGTGTCTGTGGTTGTAGATATTAGAAAAGAGAATGCATGAATGGATGTGTTATGTCTAGTAGAAAGCTTCTCAGCATTCATCCTCCCTAATTTATGAATGGACTGTGGCTTGCCTTATAGATGTACAACACCTACAATCTTCCTAAGTTCCTGTATTCTTCCTGATTTTGGCCTCTCTCTAGAATAGGCTCATGATTTTGTTTCCAAGTTATGTACCACCTCCAAGCTCTGTGACATGGCTATGTACTGGATAGCTGAAGGGAATGGGAGCATATCAGAAAACTCAGATATCAGTGTGACTAGGAGAGTCTCAGTGGAGAAACCCTGCTTTGGGTCTTTTGCTTACCTATTTGTCCGTTGCCCTGAATGTCAGGAAGGTCTTTGCCTCAGGTCGCCCCTTTGTGAAGCCTGAAGAAAACAGTTTTCAGATGGAAATGAATGGGCATCACCTTGGGCTCTTTGCTTAATTGCTTTGGAATGGGATGAGTCTGAATCAGCCTCTTGGTTCTGTGTGAGGCTGTGGCTTAGATTCTCAGCACCTGTTGGGTCTAAAGAAAGATCCCATGTGTGCATCCAAAACGAAAATGGCCAAAAGAGCAGTCATTGTGCATGAAGTCTCTCACCTTCCTCTGTAATGTTCCTTCCTCCGTCAAGTGAGAATAGGGATTCCTTGGGTCTAATGAGTTCTTCAAAGCTCTGTAGAGTCTAGCCCATTGGTGCTTGGGTTTTCTCATAACTCCAATTCACATAAAGAATCTAAACTCCACAGTCAGTAGGCCACAAATTGGAGAAGCGAAGCAGTATTAACAGCAGGCATATTTAATCACTCCTGGTTCACAGGAAGGGAGTCCGGTCCTTTAGGCAAATGACGGGTAAGGGAGCTTCTTTTGGACACTGTCTTGGGCTGTGCCTCTCAAGTAAACCTCCAGCCAGAGGATATTATGAGTGTCTTTATGGAAGAAGATGAGGGCTAGGTGGGAGTGTTTTGGTTTTAAATGTGATCACTTGTGTGGCGGTTGGAAGAGATGATTGGTTACACCTGGGCTTCAACTCTGGTGTGATTCCACTTAGAGACTGATTTCTGGAACTGACCTCAGAGAAGTATTGCAATGAATTGTGTTGGGATTTTAGGAGGCCTCGCATGAGAGTCGCCCTTGGAAAATGAGTCTTGGCCCAGGGTTGCTTTCCACAGAGCACTGGAAATCTCAGCCAGGACATCACATTATTTTATTCTGAAAGACTTGGCAACCATAGTTGAGAGTCAAAACAAACAAGGACCTCACATTGTAGACCTCAATGGGCCTGGCTTCATGTGAACTTCTGGCCACTCTTTGGGAAGCCTTGCCTGTGAGTGTTCTCCAGATCTTTCCTTGAAATGAGCTTTCTCACCATTTAATGGTTCCTAAATGAATTGAAACCCACAGTGCCTCCAACTTCATCCTTGAAAAATGGTTAGATAAATACCATGAAATGCTTAAAATTCCCATGAGCAGGTGGCACTGGAGAACCTTTGGATGTCCTGTTTCTGATCATAAGTATACCTGAAGGTGCCTTGATTGACTGGGTTTCATGAAAATAATATAGAAAAGACATGCTAGTAAGTTGGAGGCTGCTGAGTAGTGGGCCTAGAGAAATTGTGGGCAGGTGTGTGATAAAAAATCTGTGGTGTGGCCATGTGGATATGCCATTGGCTTCCAAATGGATTAAGACTGATATGGTGCAGCCAGCAGACCCTTCTATGTAAAGGCATCTTGTGATATTGAGGAGTTTCAGGGCAATGTTCAGAATCAGGTTACTATGCTCAAAGAGGCAAGCATGTGGGATAGAAGCCTGGTTGGTGCATTTTCCTGCAGACCCTGACCCACCAAACGTGACAGAACTCCCTCCAGCACTGTGTCCCAGTTGAACTCCTTGATTCGTGAAGCAAATACCAAACTCCCAGTGCAGCAGCAAGAAACACCACGAAAGATGGAGTATGAACAAATGGGTTCACAGTGCACATGGTGAGACACTTAGCCCCCAGTGGCCACAGTTTACCTACAAAGAGAGGATTTAGCAATGCTTCCTCATGTTCATTTTAAAATAAGTAACCATGTCCTCCAGGTCCCATAGATGCAGACCCAGCTTTGATGGTCTCACTACAATGGAAGCTAAAGCTCCTGAGAACAACATATATTACATGTGCCCAACCTCAGAGGGAGTTTCTTAAGAAGACTTTAGGCCAGCAGAGTTCCATGTTTGTGTGTGGTGAGCCACTTCTGCAGATTATGGTCGCCATTGCAGGATGGTGCTGGCTCCACTGTGGTCTGTAACAAACAACTCCTTGTTTGGGAGAGTTGGTGCATGGTTTTTCCGCACCCTGTGAGAAAGTTCCACGTGGAAGCTTTGCATTGGGACTTGGGATGCTTTATTAAGGCTGGAAGGGGCATCCAACAAGGAAGAAGAAGAAATATCAAGGGCCTGAATAAACTGCTGAAAGAAGATTCCTGAGTTGCATCTTCCTTGCGGGCAAGGGGTCGCGACAAGTGGTGCTGAAAACCCGGGAACCAGAACTTTCAGCAGTCAGGGGTGGTGCACCGGTTAGTCCCAGGTAAGTGGGACCCGCGGTCAAAGCGGGGATTAGTCCCAGGTAAGTGGGACCCGCTATCAAAGCGGCAGCTCCTCTGTAAAGCCAGAGAGAGCATTACATCTTATTGCAGCTGCACTGTGTACTTTCGCTCTTACTTTCACTTTTGTTTTTTGTGTGTCTTTTGTTGTGTCATGAGTGCCATATCTTCAAGTCCGCTTCTCCTGGCCCTAGATAACCTGTTACCTTGCAAGGGCCTAGAAGTGAAACGTAGTACTTTACAGAGATTTTTACGGAAGACAGATATTGCTGCACCGTGGTTTGCGTTCTCGGGCAGCCTTACTATACCTAGCTGGGATAAGTTAGGCACAGATCTTGACTTTGCTTCTGAGCAGGGCATATTAGAGGGTGGGGTGATACCCCTTTGGAAGATGATCTGTAGTTGCCTCCCAGATGGCAGATGTCAGGAAGCACTTACTAAAGGACAAGAAGTTTTTGAGCAACTACATGAGGAAAAGTCTGAAGGATCACATAGTGAAGTGGCAGAGAACATTGGGAGTAAGAGTAGTGAGAAGGCAAAAGAGCCTGAAACTAAAAATAGGAGAAGGCTCTACCCAGACTTGGCTGAATTAAAAACGCCTGAGAACACAAGCGGCTCAGAGAGTTCTGAGGACCTTGATATATTGTTACAACAACTACGAAAGATAAAAGTGAAGAAAAAGAAAAAAGGGATACAGGCACCAGGCCTACTGTAAAAAGGGGACGGGATCCAATATCGGTCAACAACACTCTGAGGAGGAGGAGGTAGAATATCTCAAAGAAGATATGGTGCCGGTTGCCCCACCCCCGTATGTGGGGGGGGAGCCAAAATTCCGGGAGATATTTTCATGCGCAAGTTTGGAGGACAGTTAATACAGATATGGGACTTGCATACCCTGTATTTCAGGACAATAACAGGGGAAGATATCATGAGCCTTTAGACTTTAAGAAAATTAAAACCTTGGCAGAATCTTTCCGCACTTATGGCGTGGATGCCGCTTTCACCCTTACTCAGGTGGAGGGACTTGCTAGATTTTGTATGACGCCTTCAGATTGGGCTAGCCTTGTTCGGGCTTGTGTTTCTCCAGGTAAATATTTGGACTGGAGAGCCTTTCTGCTAGAGGGCGCTGTTGAGCAGGCCGCCCAAAACTATGCGGCGGGACACCCATATTGGGACAAGGATATGCTTGTAGGACAAGGCAGATTTGCTAATCAAGAGACAGGATTCCCTCCTGAGGCATATGATCAAATTAAAAACATTTGCATTCGGGCATGGAAGTCACTTCCAAATAGAGGAGAGGTGTCTGGTTACTTGACTAAGATTCTGCAGGGCTCTACAGAACCCTTTTCAGATTTTGTAGCAAGGATGGTGGATGCCGCTGGAAAGATTTTTGGGGACCCTAATAGGCACCTACAGGGGCGTAAGCATCCTGTGCTAGCTCATCAAAAGCTTAACAGGTTTGGTCTGGGTTTTTCCTAGGGGCCACTGGGGCTCAAATATCCATAACATGGCTCACCGAGGAGCCTGTTTGGGTGCCTCAGTGGCCTCTTCCCTCGGCTAAACTGGCAGCAGCCCATGATCTAGTCAAAGAACAACTTGATTTGGGTCACATCCAACCTTCTACTTCTCCATGGAATACTCCCATATTTGTCATTAAGAAAAAATCAGGGAAGTGGCGCCTACTGCATGATCTACAAGCAGTTAATGCTCAGATGCAAATTATGGGACCCATTCAAAGAGGGCTGCCTCTGCTCTCCTCTGTTCCTCAAGGCTGGCACATAATTGTTATTGACATTAAAGACTGTTTCTTTTCCATTCCTTTGCATCCTAAAGATTCACAACGTTTTGCTTTCACACTTCCCTCGTGTAATCACGAGGAACCAGATCAAAGGTTTGAGTGGGTGGTGTTGGCACAAGGGATGGCTAACAGTCCCACGATGTGCCAAATGTATGTGGGGAAGGCACTCACACCTCTCAGACATAAGTATTCCTCCACCAAGATCATTCATTATATGGATGATGTGTTATTGGCTGCAAAATTAGAACAGACAGTTAATGAGGCTTATAAAGAACTCGTGATGCTGTTGGCTCAACATGGACTGCACATCGCACCTGAAAAGGTTCAAACAGGGGATTCTATCAGGTATTTGGGAGCGACAATTGGGTATGACAAATTAAAACCACAAAAAATTACCATCAGGACTCAAGATTTCCAAACTCTAAATGATTTTCAAAAATTCCTGGGAGACATTAATTGGATAAGAGGATATTTACATATTCCTAATATTGTGCTCCAGCCTTTGTATGCTACTCTTAACGAAGATCCAGATCTTGCTTCCCCTCGTAGCCTCACTACTGAGGCTAGAGCGGCCCTTATAAAAGTAGAACAAGCTATACAGCATGCCACTCTATGCAGGCTCCAGAGTGATAAACCTTTCCAGTTATGTGTTCTTGCCACTATGCGGCAGCCTACTGGAGTATTGTGGCAAGATGGGCCTTTACTATGGATCCACCCACATGTATCCCCAGGAAAATCCTTAGAATATTATCCTGATGCTGTTGCAGCATTGGCACTTAAAGGGATTCAACAAAGCATTCAATTTTTCGGCCAATCACCTTCTTCTCTTATCATACCCTACACTAAAGCTCAACTTAATGTTTTATGTGCTACTCTAGACAACTGGGCTATTCTGTGTTGCTCGTTTCAAGGGGGTATTGATAATCACTACCCTTCTCATCCATTACTCCATTTTGTTAAAGAACATCCCATCATTTTCCCTAAGGTAACTTCATACAGTCCAATTCCGGGGGCTGTTAACATTTTTACTGATGGCTCCAAGTCTGGAATGGGAGCTTATGTAATTAATGACTCTCCCCCTATCCAGCATCAATTTGCTCCTGGAAATCCACAATGGATAGAACTACAAATTGTTATTGAAGTTTTTAAACAGTGTTCTTTTCCTTTTAATCTTATTTCGGACTCTAGCTATGTGGTACAAGCACTAAAAGTCCTGGAGGCCGTGGGAGCTATTAGTGATGCCCACAATGTGTCTGCTTACTTTACTCAGCTTCAACAGCTTATCTCTAACCGCACTGCTTCTTTTTATCCAATGCACATCAGGGCTCACACCTCTCTTCCTGGTCCGTTATCCCAGGGTAATGCCTGTGCGTGCGGACTTAGCCACTAGAGGTCAATTGATATGCTTGGCTTCCTCCTTAGAGGGGGCTAAGTTGTTTCAACAAATTTTCCATGTTAATGCATTAACGCTGCACAGGCATTTTTCCATTTCAAAAGCGGATGCTTGGCAGATAGTATTGCAATGTCCCCACTGTGTCACATTTCTTCATCCCCCTAATTATAGAGTAAACCCACGGGGATTAAAGCCATTGGTTGTTTGGCAAATGGATGTGACACATATACCTGACTTTGGTAACCTCAAGTATGTGCATGTTTCCGTTGATACGTGCTCTGGAATTATCCATGCTTCTGCTTTATCAGGAGAAAAGGCACGTAATGTCATTACTCACTGTTTAGAGGCATGGGCAGCATGGGGTGCACCTGCATCCCTCAAGACTGATAATGGACCTGCTTATACTGGCAGACAATTTACAGCTTTTTGTTCTACTATGGGAGTGCAACTTACTCATGGTTTGCCTTACAATCCTCAAGGACAAGGCATTGTTGAGTGTGCTCATCGCACCTTAAAGGAAACTTTACAAAAACAAAAAGGGGGAATAGGAGCTGAACACACTCCTAAAGAACGCCTGTCCTTAGCTCTCTTTACCATTAATTTTTCGAGTTTGGATATTCATGGTGGCTTTGCGTCCGATAGACATGTGTCCCCTCAGCCCTCTGTGATTGGCTATGTTAAGTTGAAGGATGTTCTTACGGGCCAATGGAACGGCCCTGACCCCGTGCTGACATGGGCACGAGGATCTGTATGTGTTTTTCCCCAGGATCGTACGGAACCGTTGTGGGTCCCTGAACGCTTGACAAGAAGAGTCTCGACATCAACTGACCAGCAACAAGTGATACCACAACAATTCTGTGATGAGGATCTTCATTCTGCTAAGTGCTCTGGCTCTGGTGCTGGTGCCGATGGCACAGGCGACACCAATGCGGTGGTGGGCAGTGGCACGGGCATGGCCAATGCCGATGCCGGTTCATGGTAATTCTAGTGTCCTCCCCACTCTTTTTTCTACCTCATGTGAGATGTCTGCTCCCTGTGCCTCTCCTAGAGGGGACATGGAGAGAATTTTTAATCAACCTCAAGTTAATCTAACAGGAGTTTTTTGTTTCAGACTTAAAAACGATAATTGCATTAGCCTTAAGACCAAAAATTTGACTAACTGGGAGGACCCATTGTGGTCCAATCAGGTCTCAGGGAGCATTATCAGTGCTGTATTGAGCAAGGTAGCTTCGGGGAAGCAATCAGGCTCAGGAACCCCCGCAAACAGTAGCTCTGCTCTTAACATAACTACCTTGGCTATTATCTCCGAGGTACTAATCCCAGTGCCTCCTTCTTCTAGTAGTATTCATGATGCCACTCATTTCAAGGCCTCCCCTTACTGTTCCCCTAATCTTGGTTTCCCCCCAACATTTACACCTTGTCAGGATCATTCTTGGGAGAAACATCAAGTTGCTAAAGGTTTCTCCCTTTCCCCCTCTCTTAAGAGGTATGTTTATAACTTTAACTATAGTGCCAGCTCCTCTACAGGAGTACGTTGGTCCTGGTTTCAATGGCTGATTTCCAATGAAAAGGGGGCTTCAGCCGATATTTCTGCATTGGCTCAGTTGGTAGGAGCCAAAAGTTGGCTGATTAATGTTTCTGGTACTGTTAGGGAAAGTGAACGAGGTAATAGACTTACATCTGTTTCATTCAACTCTCTGTTGTATAATGCCACAATGCCTCCTGCAATGGTCTGTGTCCAATCCCCCTTCTTATTCCTTTTGGCTAAGGCCACCTTGTCGGGGATGCTGGATTCTTCTCATACTACCACTCTCTTATCTGAGTGTTGGAATGGTTCCTGGACTGTAGCAGTGGTTATGAAAATTCCAACTTTTGTCCCAATCCCGGTCACTGCGGATCCTGATAAATTCCCTATTGTTGAGCTACTTAGAGTCCACAGAGATTTTGGAATCACAGCGGCTATAGTGACAGCCGTGGCGGTATCTGCTGCTGCAGCGGTTACGGCCGGAGTGGCTATGGCCAATCAAGTACAAACTGCTGCCACCATTAATCAAGTTGTCCAACAAACTTCCACCATACTTGAATCCCAAAATACAATTAATCAACATATTTTGTCAGGGATTTTAGCTGCCAACCAAAGAATAGATTTACTCCAAGCTCAGGTAGAAGAATTGGCTGACTTAGTGCTTTTGGGTTGTGTTGACCAACGTGCACATTTATGCATAACCTCTGTCAGATTTAATGATTCCAGGAATGTTTCCCGCATCATTGGCGAATATTTGGCTGGAAATTGGTCCATGGAAGCGGAAGACATGATCCAGTCTCAACTAACCCAGATAGGTGTCTTGAATAACACCCGTGTTGATCCCGTGACTTTGGGTCAATTCACCGATTGGATATCTTCTGGTTTTTCCTTTTTTAAAGAGTGGGTGGGGGTAGGCACTTTTGGTGCAATGTGTTGCTTCGGTATGTTTCTCTGTTTGTGGTTTCTCTGTTGCCTCAAGGCCCGCAATGCTCACGATAAGGCTATGATCATCCAAGCTCTTGCAGCTTTAGAAAATGGCAATTCACCTCAAGTCTGGCTTGCGCATCTTAAACAGTAAATCTTTGACATGGTCGTTGCACCCCAAGTTATTATAACATTGCACTGGGATCGGCATGTCTTTCCTCGTTATTCTCTTAGTGTTGGAAAGCCCTTGCACTCTGCCGGTCTTGCTGCCATTGCACGCAGGTGGGTTTCCACACTAATGCTTCTCTATTGCCTTAAAGTCCGTGTCTTTCTTTCAGGGTGCTGTCAACTCGTTTGTCGTTGTGTACAGCCACAGTTCAGCCTCAGCTGTCCCCCTTCGTCCACCTTCGTCATGATACAGGATGCGAGGCAAGGCACTGCACTTGAGTGATCCTTGAAGTGGACCTCAAGGAGAGCATGTCCTATTGCATGCGGGTTTGATGTCCACGCCCCACCCCACGAAAAAGGCGTCGGCTGATATGGCTTCAGATCTGTGGAAGGGCCCTCCTTAGGACTGAGCCATACTATGCAGCCACTTCTGCACAGTGGGATAGGACCTGTACTCTCGCCTGTATTGTTTTCAGAAAACAGAAAGGGGGAACTGTGGTGAGCCGCTTCTGCAGATTATGGTCGCCATTGCAGGATGGCGCTGGCTCCACTGTGGTCTGTAACAAACAACTCCTTGTTTGGGAGAGTTGGTGCATGGTTTTTCAGCACCCTGTGAGAAAGTTCCACGTGGCAGCTTTGCATTGGGGCTTGGGATGCTTTATTAAGGCTGGGAGGGGCATCCAACAAGGAAGAAGAAGAAATATCAAGGGCCTGAATAAACTGCTGAAAGAAGATTCCTGAGTTGTGTCTTCCTTGTGGGCAAGGGGTCTCGACATTTGTGGAGTGTTTACATTGTCCCTTACTTTTGGAAACTCCTCTACCACCCCCAAAGTTGTGAAAATTGAGCAGTTTTCATTGCAGATATATATTCACAGATATTTCTAACTCTTCTCCTCTAACTGTGTCATACTTGGGGCGAAGGTAATATCACAGCATTGTTCTGGATGAGATTGAAAAGATTTTTGTGTAGCAAATATTTGCATACACATTGGATCCATTTTTCAATTTTCCATTTGAAATACTGAATACATGACACTATCCCATACCCTACTGGCCTTTGACTATTCATCCTAATATGATGGAGAAAAATAACCTAAACAGAATACAAATACAAGCAGTTTAGAGGAGGCATGGTATATAGTTGAACTTTCCTTTTGCATGATAAACGGTAGGTGTTATAAATCTAGTCAATTTTTAATTAAAATAGTTCTCTATGTGTTTTTAAAATTAACTACTCTGTGAATTCCTGTCTCCCTTTCTCTGTAGCCTATTCATCATCACATGTATTTTTATATGCACTTATAAAATCCTACCTGGTATTATAGGTACATTTTTGTGAGGTTGCTGACTTGGCAGGTACAAATTGTGAGAAGAGATCACTCCTCCTAAACGCTGTTGGAACTGAAAATTCCACCTATAGGGGAGCTTCCTAGTAGAACAACATTATACGTAAACTCATGTTCAGTAAAATAAATATTTTTACATATGTGGATGATATATATTTAAAGATGAATTTCGATTGGCATATATATTAGTAATTTTTAATGTCTCTGTGTGTGTTTTGTGTATATATATATATGTATATATATATATATATATATATATATATATATATATATATATACACTCTCCAGATTTTTCAAACTATGAAATACATGTGTCTTATTTAAATTCCCTAAATTCATTCATGTTCATGGACTTAGATTTATAATCAACTTTTCACAATATTATTCTTTGAAATATTCATCCACCTTAAATACATATTTGTTTACTAGTAGTGAAAACTAACTTCAGTGAATGGTGTATACAAATCCTAATAATTCTACAGTAATTGACCCAGT
Organism: Callospermophilus lateralis; assembly: GCF_048772815.1. NCBI lineage: Eukaryota > Metazoa > Chordata > Mammalia > Rodentia > Sciuridae > Callospermophilus > Callospermophilus lateralis. Next base: position 822,568 of record NW_027514409.1, read on the forward strand.
CAAACATCAATGCAAGTATATTCCTATGGGACATGATATGTAATTTGATGTTTATTTTTATTCAACATTGGTACATTATTATTTCTTCAGTTTTTGCACATCATAGGATATATATTTCATCCACAAGTGAGCAAATTTATAGGCATTTGTTTCAACTTTAATCACTTCCTGCTTCAGAACACATGTATTGTCAGGGTTTCTTGAATGGATTTTTCATGAGACTTCTTTCCAAACACATTATTTTCGATTTCCATAATCACTTTAGAAGCAAAACTCACACACTCTTCATGATAAACCAAAACACTAATATTACCATTAGATGAATAACTGGTTGGAATGAATGATTGTATATCCATATAAGATTTCCTGTAATTTTTCAGATATCAATTCAAACCATTATTTAAAGTTGGAACAAGTTATATTATTTATTCACAGTATGGTCTATTCATGCTTTATCTCTATATTCATAAACACAGGGTACACCTATTTTTACCCCCAATACTAATTTATACGTCTTCAATATATTGCTCCCAGAAATGGTGGAAGAAATACTTATGTCACCTGATTTATGTATACATTTTATCACAGTAATATTCTGGACAAAAATTGTAAAGGTCACACTTATGATTCTACCAAAGCCTAAATGGAAAGTGAACATAGATTACTAAAAACATCTATTTCAAGGTTGCCTAATGCTCTCAAATGTCAATCCTATTGGTAACTACGTATTTCTTTCTTTCTAAGATTATATATTCAAACTCAACCCTGTTGAAAATGTCTAATCCTCTCACTCACTTTATACATTGCCTGATTTAGTAATGCCTCTATTGATATCTGCTTTTCTACATATTTTCCCCAGTTCATGATAGTGACTGACTCTTCATATGTGCTGACATATACATTCGCTCTCTAACTGAATCCCTATTGCTAAAGAACTTTTGGTCCAAATCATATACTCACTCTTCTTCCTAAACCTACCGACTATCTTTCAAATCCTAATGACTATCCTTTTTTGAGTGGATGTTCTCTTCTTCATTCAATCTTCCAAGGTACAAGGTCCTGTGCCATTGTATATCAAATTTTCTGAGACATCTGTGCAGAACATAATTCAAAGCTAAGTATCCCAATCAAGGGCCCAATGCCCTTGTGGGTTTTAAATCATACATAGATTTCTGTTTTCATAATTATATTTCACCTCTACATTCTTGTAAATATCGCAGGTTCCCAATACAATTATTCATGGAGCAGAATGATTTCTAACCCAAATCAAACCTGTTATTAACCCTAAACATACACTGTTCCCTCAATCTCATTTTACAGAAGAGCAGGGACAGAGTTGTTCTTACAATACAGGAAAGTAGGGGACATTCAACCTGCTGAGAACCTCAAAGGTCCATGCAGAAATGATACCTGGAGAAGTTGTAGGCAGGTATGAAGGACCTAAGAGAGCAAAGGCCAATTTGCATGGCAAACAACCTGGTCAGGATGAAAGGATGTTTCTGAATCAGGCTCTCTCTTCTTATTGTGGAGAAGATGGACCAAACCAGGCCTGTGTGGAGAGCTGTTCCCGGGTGCCTATGATTGATATACCATTCTAACTTGTGAAAGTGTCAGAGAAAGTAGGGACAGCCACCATCTCACTGGACCTTTGGAAGCAATTGTTAGGACAAAGGGGTTGCCAAGGCAGTGACCTCATTCAGTTCCAAAGAAAGTGATGTACCTCATTTCCTTGGTGATGGAACTCTCTGAACTTGGTATCCAAGAAGCCAGGCACCCAGGTGCATTCCCAGTCCCAGTCCCAGTGGGCTCACTTGTGTGGATTTACCAAGGACAGTTAGTCTTTCTTGGTACCTACTGATGTGAGGATGGCAAAATGCCAGGAGAGCTCTTAAGAGGGACCTTTCCTGATAAAGCAGGTAGTGGCTCACCACTTTTTCCTGACAACTTCACAGTGTTGGCCAAGGAAACAAGAGAGGGTACAGGCCATTTTGGGGGAACATAGTATGGCCCACCAGTCAGAGGACACACCAGATAGTCAAAGACTTACTTGGGGGAAGGAGGTGCCTTTGTGAGTGTGGGTTTGTTGTTTCCTCTCATGTTCTGAGAATAGGTAGGAAAGGCGTTTTTTTTTTTTTTTTTTTGTTTGTTTGTTTGTTTGGAGTGAACTGTTTCTAGTAAGTCGTTTGACAAGGTGAGTGTTTCTATGTCTGTGTATCCCACTGTGTCCGTGGTTGTAGACACGAGAAAAGACAATGCAACAATGGATGTGTCCTGTCTACTAGAAAACTTCCCAGAATTCATCCTGTCTAACTTATGAATGGAGTGTGGCTTTCCTTATGGATGGGCAAAACCTACTACCTTCCTAAGTCCCATTTTTTCTTCCTGAATTCTGGCCACTCTCCAGAATAGGATCATGGATTTGTGTCCAAGATAGGTGCCAACTCCAACGTCTGTGACATGGCCTTGTACTGGATAGCTGAATGGAATGGCCAGTATCTCAGAAAACTCAGATATCAGTGTGACCAGGAAACTCTCAGTGGAGAAACCCTGCTTTGGGTCATTTGCTAACCTATTGTTCTGTTGCCCTGAATTTCAGGAGCGTCTTTGCCTCAGGCCACCCCTTTATGAACCCTGAAGAAAACAGTTTTCAAATGTAAATGAATGGGCATCACCTTGGATTCTTTGCTTAATTTCTTTGGAATAGGATGTGTCTGAATCAGCCTCTTGGCCCTGTGTGAGGCTGTGGCTTATATTCTCAGCACCTGATGGATCTAAAGAAAGATTCCATGTGTGCATCCAAAACCAAAATGGCAAAATGTTCAGTCATTGTGAATGAATTCTATTGCCTTCCTCTGTTAGGTTCCTGAAATCCATCAAGTGAGAATAGGGATCCTTTGGGTCAAATGAGTTCCTCAAATCTCTGCAGAAGGGCTTGTCTTTTCTCCTGATTCCAATTCACATAAAGAATCTAAACCCCACAGTCAGAAGGCCTCAAATTGGAGAAGCGGAGCAGTATTAAGGGCAGGAATATTTGATCACTCCGGTTTCACAGGAAGGGTTTCCAGCCCACCCTGACTTTAGCCAAATGAGGGACATGGAGCTTATTTTGGACACTCTTTGGAATGTGCCCCTCATGGAAAGCTCCAACCAGAGGTTATGATGAGTGTCTACATGGAAGAAGATGGAAGCCATGTGGGAGTGTTTTGGTTTTAATTGTGGTCATTTGTTTGGCGGTGTGGAGAGATGACTGGGTCAACCTGGGCTTGAACTCTGGTGTGATTCCCCTTAGAGACTGCGTTCTGGAACTGACTCAGAGAAGTATTGTCATAAATTGTGTTGGGATTTTATGAGGCCACGCATGAGAGTCGCCCTTGGAAACAGACAGCTTGGCCCAGGGTGGCTTTCCTCAGAGTACTGGGAATCTCAGCCAGGATATCACAGGATTTTATTCTTTAATACTTGGCAGCAATAGTTGAGAGTCAAAACACACATGGAACTCATAATGGAGAACTCAATGGGCCTGGCTTCATGTGACCTTTTGTCCACTCTTTTGGAAGCCTTGCCTGTGAGAGTTCTCCAGAGCTTTCTTTGAAATGATCTTCCTCAACTTTTAATGGTTCCTGAATGAATTGAAACCCACAGTGCCTCCAACTTCATCCTTGAAAAATGGCTACATAAATACCATGAAATTTTTGAAATTCCCATGACCAGGTTGCACTGGAGAACCTTTGGATGTTCTGTTGCTGATCATGAGTGTACCAGACCGTGCCTTGTTTGACTGGGTTTCATGAAAATGGTGTAGAACAGAGATGCCAGTATATTGAAGCCTGCAGAGTAGTGGGCCAAGAGCTGTGGTGTGCAGGTGTGTGAAAAAATATCTGTGGTTGAGACATGTGGATCTCCCATTGACTTCCAAATAGCTTGTGGCTGACATGGTGCAGCCAGCAGGCTCTTTCTTGTAAAGGCATCTTTTTATATGGAGAGCTTTCAGGGCAATCTTCAGAATAGGGTTGCTATGGTCAAGGAGAAAGCTATGTGGGATAGAAGCCTGTTTGGTGCATTCTCCTGCAGACCCTGACAAACCACATGTGACATAACTCCCTCCAACACTGTGTCCCAGATGAACTCCTTGTATTTTATGAAGCAAATACCAAACTCCCAGTGCAGGAGCAAGAAACACCATGGAAAGTGGAGGATGACCAAATGGCTTCACAGTCCACACGGGGAGACACTTACCCACAGTGGCCACAGTTCACATACAAATGGAGAATTCGGCACTGCTGTCTCATGTTCATTGGACATAGATGCAGGGTCAGCTTTGATGTTCTCACTACAAAGGAACATAGTTTCTGACAAGCTCCTGAGAACAAAAAATATATCAAGTGCCCAACCACAGAGGCAGTTTCTCAAGAAGTATTATTCCGGCAGAGCTCCATGTACGTGGAGTGTTTACCCTGTCCCTTAGTTTTGGAAATTCCTCTACCACCTCCAAGGTTGTGAACTCCTGATTAATTTCCATTGCAGATATGTATTCACATATTTTCTAACTATTTTCCTCTAATTGTGTCTTACTTGGGGTGAAGGTAATGTAAAGGCATTTTTCTGGATGAGAGTAGGAAGATTTTTGTGTAGCACATATTTGCATACACATTGGATACATTTTCCTATTTTCCATTCGACATACTGAATCCCTGACAATAACCCATACCCAACTAGACTCTTACTGATAATCCTAATATGATGGAGAAAAATAACCCAAACAGAATAGAAATACAAGCAGTTCAGTGGATGTATCACATATATTTGAACTTGCCTTTTGCATAACAAATTGTAGGTGTTACAAATCTTGTCAATTTTAATTGATATAGTTCTCCATGAGTTTTTAAAGTTAACAACTATGTGAATTTCTGTCTCCCTTTTTCTGTAGCCTATTCAGCACATGTATTTTTATATGCACATATAGAATCCTACCTGGTATCACAAGTACATTATTGTGAGTGCATGCATTGGCAGATACAAATTGTGAGAAGAGATCAGCCCTCCTAAACACTTTTGGAATTTAAAATTCAACCTATGGGTGACCTTCCTAGTGGAATATTATACATAAATCCATTTTCATTAAAATATAAATTTTTCCATCTCTGGAGGATATATATTTCATGATGAATTTCGATTGGCATATATATTGCTACATTTTAATGTCTCTGTGTGTGTGTTTTGTATATATATATATATATATATATATATATATATATATATATATATATATATATATACTGTCCAGATTTTTCAAAATATGAAATATATGTGTCTTATATACACTCCCTGAATTCATTCATGTTCATGTATGTGGATTTATAATCAACTTTTCACAAGATTTTTCTCAGAAATATTCATCCACGTGAAATACATGTTTGTTTCCTAGTACAACAAACTCACTACAGTGAATGGTGGTTACAGATCCTAATATTGCTACACTAACTGACTCAGTTTAACATCAATGCAAGTAGATTCCTATGGGACATGGTGTGTATTTTGAGGATCATTTTCATTCAACACTGGTATATTACTATTTCTTAAGTTTTTGAACATCATAATATATATATTTCATCCACAAGTTCACAAATTTATAGGCATTTGTTTCAGTTTCCATCATTTCCTGCTTCAGAACACATGATTTCCTCCAGGTTTCTTGACTGGCCTTTTCATGAAACTTCTTTCCAAACACATTATTTTCAATTTTCATAATCAATTTTAAAGCAAACCTCACACACTCTTCATGATAAAGCATAACCCTAAAATTACCATTAGATGTATAACTGGTTGTAATGAATGGATGTATATCAATATAAAATTTCCTGTATATTTTCAGATATCAATTCAATCTATTATTTAAAGTTGGAGCCAGTTATATTATTTATTCACAGTATGGTCTATTCATGCATTTTCTCTATATTCAGAGACACAGGGCACACCTATTTTTACTCCCAAAATTAATTTATATGTCTTCAAAAACTTGTTTGCAGAAATGGTGGAAGAAATACTCATGTTCCCTGATGTACATATACATTTTATCACAGTAATATTCTGGACACAAAATGCAAAGTCACATTTATGATTGTACCAAATCCTAAATGGAAAGTGAGCATGGATTACAAAAATCATCCATCTCCAGGTTGCCTAATGCTCTCAATTGTAAATCCTATTTGTTACTATATATTTGTTTCCTCCTAAGATTATATACTCAACCTCAAGCCTGTTGAAAATGTCTAATCCAATCACTCACTTTATTCTTTTCCTGATTTCCTAATATCTCTATTGATATCTACTTTCCTACATATTTTCCCCAGTTCATCTTTGTGACTGACTCTTCACATGTTCTGACATTTACATTCACTCTCTACTCGAAACCCTCTTGCGAAAGAAATTATGGTCCAAATCATTTACTCACTCTTCTTCCTAAACCTACAGACGATCATCCTAATCCTACTGACTATCTTTTTTTGACTGGATGTTCTCTTCTACATTCAATTATCCAAGGTACAAGGTCCTATGCCATTGTATATGGATTTATCTGAGATAACTGTGCGGAACATAATTCAAAGATAAGTATCCAACTCAAGGGCCCAATTTGCCCTTCAGGGCTTCAAATCTTACTTAAATTTCTGTTTTCATAATTATATTTCCCCTTTCTTGTAAATATCACAGGTTTCAAGTACCATTATTCATCCCACAGAATGATTCCTAACTCAAATTGAACATGCTATTAACCCTAAACATACACTGTTCCCTCAATCTAACTTTACAGAAGAGCAGGATCAGAGTTGGTCTTACAAAAGAGCAATGTAGGGGATCTTCCACCTGCTGAGAACCTCAAAGGTCCATGCAGAAATAATCCCTGGAGAAGTTGTAGGCAGCCATGAAGAACCTGAGAGAGCACAAGTCATCTTCCATGGCAAACATCCTGGTCAGGATGAAGGTTTGTGTCTGAATCAGCCTTTCTCTTCTTAATGTAGAGAAGATGGACCAAACCAGCCCTGTGTGGAGAGATGTTCCTGGGTGCCTATGGTTGATATACCATCCTAACTTGTGAAAGTGTCACAGGAAGTAGGGGTAGCCTCCATCTATTGGGACCGTTGAATGGAACTGTTAGGACAAAGTGGTCGCCAAGGTAGTGACCTCATTCTGTTCCTGAATGAAGTGACCTACCTCACTTTCTTGGTGATGGAACTATCTGAACTTGGGATCCAGGAATCCAGGCACCCAGAGCGAGTCCCAGTCCCAGTTCCAGTGGGCTCAGTTTTTTGAAATAACCAAGGACAGTGTCAGTCTTCCTTGGTACCTACTTATGTGAGGATTGCCAAATGCCAGCAGCGCTCTGAAGAGTGTACTTTTTCAGAAAGCATGTAGTTGTTCATCGCTTGCTCCTCACAACTCCTCAGAGTTGGCCAAGGAGACCAGATCTGAGACAGGACAAGCCATTTCGGGAAAACATAGTAGGGCCCACGAGTCATTGGACACTCCTGATGGTCACAGACCTATTTGTGAAAACGAGGTGCCTTTGTGGGTGTGGGTGTGAGTTTGTGATTTTGTCTCATGTTCTGAGAATAGGTAGGAAAGGTGGTTTGTTTGGTTTGGAGTGGACTGTGTCTGGTAAGTCCTTTGAGGAGCCGAGTGTTTCTATGTCTGTCCATCTCTCTGTGACCTTGGTTGTAGATATTAGAAAAGAGAATGCATCAATGAATGTGTCCTGTGTAGTAGAAATCTTCCCAGAATTCATCCTACCCAATTTATGAAAGGAATTCAGCTTGCCTTATGGATGGGCAATGCCTACTATCTTCCTAAGTTTCTCTTTTCTTCCTGAATTTTGCCACTCTCCAGAATAGGATCATGGTTTTGTGTCCAAATTATTTACCACCTCCAATCTCTGTGACATAGCCATGTACTGGATAGCTGAAGGGAATTGGAGCATCTCAGAAAACCCAGATATCAATGTCACCAGGAATGTCTCAGTGGGGAAACCCTGATTTGGGCCTATTGCTTACCTATTCTTCTGTTGCCCTTAATGTCAGGAAGGCCTTTGCCTCTGGCCACACCTTTGTGAAGCCTGAACAAAACAGTTTTCAAATGGAAATGAATGGACATCACCTGTGGCTCTTTGCTTAATTGCTTAGGAAAGGGATGTGTCTGAATCAGCCACTTGGCCCTGTGTGAGGCTTTGGCTTAGATTCTCAGCACCTGATGGATCTAAAGAAAGATCCCATGTTTGCATCCATAACCAAAATGGCAAAAAGTGCAGTAATTGTCAATGAAGTCTCTCGCCTTCCTCTGTAAGGTTCCTGACCTCCATCAAGTGAGAATAGGGATCCATTGGGTCAAATGAGCTCTTCAAATCCCTGCAGAGTCTAGCCCATAGTTGCTTGTGTTGTCTCATGACTCCAAATCACATACATAATCAATACATGACAGTGAGTAGGCCTCAAATTGCAGAAGCACAGCAGTATTTAGGGCAGGCCTATTTGATCACTCCTGTTTCACAGGAAGTGTTTCCAGGCCACCCAGACTTTAGGCAAATGAGGGGCAAGGAAGTCTATTTTGGACACTTTCTTGTGCTGCACCCCTCATGGAAACATACAGCCAGAGGTTATGATGAATGTCTATATGGATAAAGATGAGGGTCATGTGGGAGTGTTTTGGTTTAAATTGTGGTCATTTGTGTGGCAGTTGGAAGAGATGACTGGGTCCACCTGCTCTTGAACTCTGGTGTGATTTCCCTTAGAGACTGAGTTCTGGAACTAACCTCAGAGAAGTATTGCCATGAATTGTGTTGGCATTTAAGGAGGCCATGCATGAGAGTCACCCTTGGAACCTGAGATCTAGGCCCAGGTGGCTTTCCAGAGAGCACTGGAAATCTCAGCCGGAATATTACATGATTTTATTCTGAAAAACTTGGCAGCCATAGTTGAGAGTCAAAACACACATGGACCTCACATTGTAGACCTCAACAGCGCTGGCTTCATGTGACCTTTTGGACACTCTTTGGGAAACCTTGCCTGTTATCATTCTCCAGAGCTTTCATTGAAATGAGCTTCCTCACCATTTAATGGTTCCTGAATGAATTGAAACCCACAGTGCCTCCAACTTCATCCTTGAAAAATGGCTAGATAAATAAAATGAAATTTTTGAAATTCCCATGACCAGGTGGCACTGGAGAACCTTTGGATGTCCTGTTGCTGATCAAGAGTGTACCAGACAGTTCCTTGATTGACTGGGTTTCATGAAAATGGTGTAGAACAGAGATGCCATTAAGTTAGAGCCTGCAGAGTAGTGGGCCTAGAAAGTGGTGTGCAGTTGTGTGATAATACATTTGTGTTGTGGCCATGTAGATCTGCCATTGGCTTCCAAATTGCTTGTGACTGACATGGTGCAGGCAGGAGACCCGTATATGTAAAAGCATGTTTTTATATGGAGAGGTTTCAGGGCAATGTTAAGAATCAAGTTTCTATGCACAAGTTGGCAAGCTATGTGGGAAAGAAGCCTGGTTGGTGCATTCTCCTGCAGACCCTGACCCACCGCAAGTGACAGAACTCCGTCTAGCACTGTGTCCCTGTTGAACTTCTTGTATTTTGTGAAGGAAATACCAAACTCCCAGTGCAGCAGCAAAAAACACCACGAAAAGTGGAGGATGACCAAATGGTTCCACAGTCCCCACAGAGAGACACTTAGACCCATGTGGCCACTGTTTACCTACAAAGAGTGAATTCAGAACTGCTGCCTCAAGTTTACTGGAAAATAAGAAACCATATCCTTCAGGTCACATAGATGTAGACCCAGCTTTGATGGTCCCACTACAAAGAAAGCTAAAGCTCCTGAAAATAACATATATTTCAAGTGCCCAAACTCAGAGGAAGTTTCTCAAGATGTCTTTAGGCTAGCAGACCTCCATGTTTGAGGAGTGTTTACCATGTCCCTTACTTTTGGAAACTCCTCTACCACCTCCAAGGTTGTGAACTCCCGAGAATTTTCCATTCCAGATATGTATTCACAGATTTTCTAACACCACTGTTCTAACTGTGACTTACTTCAGACGAAGGGAATGTCAAAGCTTTGTTCTGGATGAGAGTGGGATGATTTTTGTGTAGCACATATTTGCATACACATTGGATTCATTATCGTATTTTCCATTTGAAATATTGAATCCCAGACAGTAACCCATTACAAACTAGACTCTGACTACTAATCCTACTATGATGCAGTAAAATAACCCAAACAGAATAGAAATGCAAGCAGTTCAGTGGAGGCATGGTGTAGAGTTGGACTTGCCTTTTGCATAAAAAAGGGTAGGTGTTATAAATATACTCAATTTTCTGTTGAAATAGTTCTCCATGTGTTTTTAATGTTAACAAATATGTGAATTCCTGTCTCCCTCTCTCTGTAGCCTATTCAGCACATGCATTTTTATATACACATATAGAATACTACCTGGTATCACACGTACATTTTTGTGAGGTGGCTGACGTGGCAGATACAAATTGTGAGAAGAGATCACTCCTCCTAAATGCTGTTGGAACTGAAAATTCAATGTATGGGTAAACTTGCTAGTTCAACAACATTATGCATAAATCTATCTTCAATAAAATGAATATTTTTGGATCTGTGGATGATATATATTTCATGGTGAATTTCGATTGATATATATATATATATATATATATATATATATATATATATATATTGCTATTTTTAATGTCTCAGTGTGTGTGTGTGTGTGTATACACACACACTCTCCAGATTTTTCAAAATATGAAATGTATGAGTCTTATTATACACTCCCTAAATTAATTAATATTCATATATGTGGATTTATAATCAACTTTTCACAAGATTATTCTCAGAGATATTCATCCACCTGAAATACATATTTCTTTCCTAGTACTGAAAACTAACTTAAGTGAATGGTGCATACAAATCCTAATATTTCTACAGTAACTGACCCAGTTTAACATCAATTCAAGTAGATTCCTATGGGACATGATGTGTATTTAACGTTAATTTTTGTCAACACTGCTACATTACTATTTCTTCAATTAATGCACATCATAGGATATATATTTTATCTACAAGTTAGCAAATATTTAGGCATTTGTTTCACTTTCAATCACTTCCTGCTTCAGAACACATGTACACTTCTGGGTTTCTTGACTGGTCTTTTCATGAGACTTCCTTCCAAACACATTATTTTCAATTTCCATAATCACTTTTGAAGCAATACTCACACACTCTTCATGAGAATCCATAACCCTAATATTACAATTAGATATATAACGGGTAGGATTAAATGTATTATATCAGTATAAGATTTTCTGTATATTTTCAGATATCAATTCAATCCATTATTTAAAGTTGGAACCAGTTATATTATTTATTCACAGTATTGTCTATTCATGCATTATCTCTATATTCATAGACACATGGTTCACCTATTTCTATCCCCAATACTAATTCATACATCTTCATTATATTGCTCCCAGAAATGGTGGAAGAAATACTCCTGTCACCTGATCTACATATACATTTTATTACAGTAATATTCTGGACACACAAAGGAAAGTTCACACTTATGATTGTACCAATGTAAAGGTCGGCCGAGCATTGGAGGAAGAAACCAGGAAGAGACTGTCTCATGAAACAGCAAAGGGCTTTTTGGGGGTCCAGCATGCTGGGGCTCAGAGCTCACTTGAATAGAGAAGAGAGCCCTGAGAACATCTTAAGCAGAGCTTATGTACTTTACTTGGTGAGGGCAGGGAGGGAAATTTATTGATTGGTCAGGTCGAGTGAGTGGTTTGCGTGCCAATGGGAGAGGGAGTACATTCTGCAGTTTGGCAGTTGGGGACAGCACATTCTGGGAACAAGATTAGCAAACAGTTCTCAAGATTTCAACAGTGTTTTGTTAAGCATACAGAAAAACAGGTATTACAAGTACCTATTTTATTAACCTTTCATTCCCCACTTCTCATTCTGGTTACTTTTAATCATAAAAGTGATCATTGGGGGGTCTCTGATTTTATGTCTCCTAGTGAGGTATATTGTTGTCTGATTACCATAAGTTTAAGTTATCCAATTTGAGCTTGTAGAAAAGAAACTACACGGTTGAGCAAACAGGTTCCTACAATTAGCATTAATATGAGGATTGTTAATGGACTGGCCAGGGTTGATAAAAGCGTAGGTAACCAGGGGGACTATGTGAACAAAGACACAAACCAACCTTTATGTGCCCCTCTCCTTTGTTGATGCTCTTCAAGGCATCTTTTTAACTTACTCATAAATTTTTTTACAACTCCAGTATGGTCGGCATAAAAACAACATTCTTCCCTCAATGCAGCACAAAGTCCCTCTTCTCTCATGAAGAGGAGGTCCAACCCTCGCCTGTTCTGTAAAACAAATTCAGAGAGAGAGGTTTAAGAGAATGGTCTGAGAATGAGAAAGGAGAGATGTAAAAGAATAATGGGAAAGGGGTTTGGGATTTTCCAGGCAACAAAATGTTGAGCAGTAGAACACGTAGAGCAGAGGAGAAGACAGGAGTGAGTATCCCAAAAAGCCTGTGAGCGATGTTAAATTTTTAGTAACCTGTTTTCACTGATGACAAAAAAAAAAAACTTTAAAGGCCATTTTCATTACATCTTGGATAGGGTGCTGAGGGCTCTCCTTAGCTTTTTGACCTTTGGTTTAGTTGGTAAGAGGACTTGGTGGGACCTGGTGAGGGCACTGACAGGAGAAGAGAGGAGTGAGTGGGTGGATGGGTACCTTAGTACTTGTTACCTCAGCAAGGGGGCAATGGTCTAAGAGCCGGCAGAGGCTTCGGTTTTTGATCTAGTAATTGGAGGGGAGAAATCAGGTTGCTTATGTGGGAGTGACAGCAGAGAGTCTGGAGCAGAAAGCAGAGGGTGAGGATCTATTAGAGAAGCATAGTTCAGGATGTGAGTGAAGGAGGGAAAAGGCCTCCACATAGGGGAATTTCCTTCCACCATTTGAGCACTTGCCGAAGTCAAAAAGGTCATGCAGAATTTGAGCATCTAGAGACCCCTCTGGGGGCCATCGGTTTTGGTTGTCTAATTGGTAATATGCCCAATGCTGAGTACTGAATTTGATGAGGAGTTTGGGTTCCACCAGGCAGCCCCTGTATGCTTACATCCCATGACTTACAGAAGAAGTCGGCTTTTCCCCCACACAGCCCTGGCTGTTTGTGGGTTTGATAGTCCGCTGAGCAAACATTGTAATCTGGGCTAGCCAACCTGTATCTGGCTCACGTGTCCCTACATCCATAATGTTTGTTTCCATTACGTATGGCACGGAAAAGATTTAATGGAATTTTAGTGGGATCCCCTTCATCAGGGATATCCCAATAGGAAAGACCTATAGCCAGCTGACAAATGTCTGGGTAGAGAGATGGCCACCAGGTCCCTAAGGGGGCTGTATGCAAGATAGAGCATACTTCTAGTACAGTATGATTTGTGATCAGCCATCGCTGCTGAACAGGCTGATGAGGTTTAGGACTACTATTGGCCAAGGGGAGAGTCTATAGCCTTATGCACATGGCGAATACACAATTTGAAAGGATTACCAGTCATTTCTATTTTCCAGCCAGAGTCTGGACAGGGCGCAGGCTTGAGATGAGAGGCATGGATCCCGGAAGTGATTCCCTCTACCTTTACCACTGTAGGTGTTATAAGTAGCACCTGGTATGGTCCTTTCCAGCGGGGTTCCAGGGATGACACCTGATGTCGTCTTATGTAGATGAAGTCTCTTACTTGATATTGATATGGAGTCCCCTCGTCCCCAGGTTGGTAGGTAGTGGCCAGCTGTTTCCACAGATATCACTGTCTTCTTTCAAGAACTTTAACTCTGTCAACTCAGGAGGTGCGGAAGGGATCATTAGGTCTTAGAGTTGGGGTTATGTCCCTTACTGGAGGAGGGACCATAGAGAATTTCATAGCGCGTGAGATTACACAAAGAAACAGAGGGAGTATGAGTATTTCTTGCATGAAACAGTGCATAAGGCAGGAGCATAGTCCAAGTTTTTATGCTGATATCTAAGCTTAATTTTGTTAAGGTCTCTTTAATGCTTCTATTTATTTATTTTACCTGTCCTGAGCTCTGGGGTCTATAAGCACATTGTAACTTCCAATTAATCCCCAGGGTCCTGGCTAACCCCTGACTTACAAGGCCATGAACGCCAATCCATTTTCAGACCCTATTACCTTAGGCAGTCCGTATCTTGGAAAATTATCTTTCAGGATCTTCTTGACCACAATTTGTGCCTTTTTTTGTGGGAAGGCTTCAATCCATCCTGAAAATGTACCTACAAAAACTTGGAGATATTTAAGTCCATACCATGCTGGCTTAATTTCAGTAAAGTCCACTTCCAAGAATTGTCCTGGTCTGGATCTTTGTAGGTGGTTAACTGCAAGAAACTTGGAAGGGTAAGCATTAACCAATTGACAGGCCTGACAGGCTTTTGTTACTTGTTCAGTTATTTCCTTTCGCTCTGAGTTTGTTAGTGGAAAACTCTGTTCTTTATTCTTCAGGAATGCCTGAAGTTTCTTTGAACCAATGTGAGTGAGTTGATGTACATTTTTAACGTACCATAGGGCTTTCTGAAAATGCAGGCTGGGCTCAGTGAAGTTGAGGATTTCAGTTTCAGTGTCATTAGATGTTGTCAAAAGCTTGCTGGTGCTCAGGGGTCCATTAGAATTGGGCATCTCCTTTTAACAGCGGGTATAAAGGAGCAGCTAAGGACGCAAACCCGCGTATCCATAACCTGCAAAAGCCAGCAGTCCCAAGAAACTCTCTGAATTGTCTGCTATTAGATGGGGGTGGTATATGCTCAATGGTTTCTTTTCTGGGCTCAGTGAGCCATCGTTTACTGCCCCTAAGGGAATATCCCAGGAAGATTACTTCTTTCTGGCAAATTTGGGCCTATTTGGCAGAAGCACTATACCCGAGTTGAGCAAGCTCGGAAAATAGTGCTTGGGTCCCAGACTCACAGTTTTCCTTGGTGTTGGCTGCCAGTAGCAGGTCATCCACATATTGAAGCAGGGTGTCTTCAGGGTGCGTAGTTCTGAAGTTGTTGAGATCTCTGGGGAGGGCTTCATCAAAGAGAGTGGGGGAAATTTTGAACCCCTGTGGGAATCTAGTCCAAGTTAGTTGACCAGACGTAGTGGTTTCTGGGTCTACCCACTCGAAAGCAAATAGCAAATGACTATCTTTATGCAGACGCAAGCAAAAGAAAGCATTTTTTTAAAGTACAGAACAGTATAGCAATTCCGCTCAGGGTTCAGAGTGCTAGGCAGATTGTACAGATAAGGTAACGTGGGATGAATGTTCTGCACTCTGTTGTTGATCTCTCTTAGGTCTTGAAGGAAGCGATAGACCCCAGTTCCTGGATTTTTTTACTGGTACCAGGGGTGTGTTCCAGTTTGAATGACTGGGCCTTAGGACCCCTAAGGCCAGATATTTCTGAATATGGGGCCTTATCCCATCTTTAGCTTTCTTGCTCAGAGGATATTTTTTGACATTGATTGGGTGGGCTGTAGTTATTAACCCCACTGTTATTGGAGGTTGTTTCATGGCTAGGCCTAACTCAGCATTTTTTTCCTAGGCATCTGCAAAATCTGTTATCCATTTCTGGGGTAGCTTGCCTGTTTGATCAGTCTTGGGGGGGGTGACGAGTTGATGTTCATCTTCTACTGACATAGTTAAAGCCGTGACTATAGGAGTTTCTACTGAAGGTTCTAGAAATTTCACTTGGGGGCCTTCAGGGATAAAAGTTATTCTGGCCTGGAGCTTGTTGAGCAGATCTCTGCCCATCAATGGGGGGGGAGTCATTCTGGGATTACTAGAAAGGAGTGATGGATTTTTCCTTTCCCCAGGACCATGGTCCTCTTAGTTGTCTAAGCCCCATATTTACTGCCATTAGGCCCTTGAACTAGAGTCATTTTATTTGATAGATTGCCCAATGGTGTCTTAAGGGCTGAGTATACTGCCCCTGTGTCCACTTCAAAATTTACTCACTGCCGGCAAGTTCTTTGAGTTCTTTTGGCAGGGCCAGCTTCCTCCAGGGAAGGAGGGGCTGTGTGTGCCACGGGGTAGTCATCTGGAGAGAGCTGGGCTGGCCTAGATTCCTCCAATGGTGGAGAGTCTGAGTCACCAGCAGGGGAATCACTTAGAGGGAGTTGGGGGTTGGGGGACGAGGACAGGGCATAAGGAGGGGGAGGAGAGTATAGTAGAGTCTTGAGACTCAGGGAGAACAGAGGGTGGAGGAGGAGGAGGAGAGGGTTTGAGAGATACAATCGTGGGGGAAGCAGTAGGAGCGGGGGCAGGTTCAAGGAAAGGTTTCACATATGGAGAAGGAGATTTGCAGAGGTCCTGCTAAGTTAAGATATATTGCTGTTGATCTGGATGGCTAAGTGGCCCTGGCTGAAAGACAATATCTCTGAGTTTTTAAATTAGTGAGAAGGAGAAACATCCTTCTGGGGGCCATCCCACTCCGAAGGTGGGTCATTCTGAGGCACAGAGTGTCTACCAGGTCCGGCGTTTTACTGAAAAAGAAAGATTCTGAGCCCTTAAGCAGACTTTGGTCCACTGATCAAGGGTCAGGGACAGAGGCGTTGAAGTGCTCTGTCCCATATGAAAGATACACAAACAGTGAAACCAATGACACACGACACAGATAAGACAAGACAATAAAGACAGGCAATGGACGTCCAGTACTGAGACCAGGACAGAGTAGCCGGCAAAACCTGATAGGCGGGCAATACCGAATCCAAAACAAAATATCACTGAGTCGAGGAGACTATTGTTACTCGATTTCCCGAGACCTCCAGGGCGTCCCCCAGAGACATGACCTGTGGCTCTGTGACACGTCTGTCAGCCACTCTCAGAGAGAGCTCATGCTCATCACCGATAGCCATTATGCCCATCCCTAACCTGAAACCTGAAACCAGAAAGAGGCACCTTACTCACCCTGAGAGGAGCCCATTGTCTGTCTTTCATCCACCACTGCTGGATCTCCCTGCGGCCCTCAGATGTAAAGTTTGGGCGAGCGTTGGAGGAAGAGACCACCAAGAGACTGTCTCATGCAACAGCCAAGGGTCCAGAATTCTGGGACTCAGAGCTCACTTGAATAGAGCAGAGAGCCCTGAGAACAGCTTAAGCAGAGCTTATATACTTTCCTTGGAGAGGGCAGGGAGGGAAGTTTATGGATGGGTCAGGGCAAGTGGGCGGTTTGCGTGTAAACGGGAGAGGGAATACATTCTACAGTTTGGCAGTTCGGGACAGGACATTCTGGAAACAAGATTAGCAAAAAGTTTTCAAGATTTCAACAGTGTTTTGTTAAGCATACAGAAAAACAGAAAGTGACAACTACCTATTTTATGTAATTTCACCAAAGCCTAAATGTAAAGTGAGCATGGATTACTAAAAACATTCTTGTCCAGGTTGCCTAATGCTCACAAATGTCAATTCTCTTCGTGACTACATATTTGTTTCTTCCTAAGATTATATATTCAACCTCAACCCTGTTGAAAATGCCTAATCCTATGACTCACTTAATACTTTGCCTGATTTCATAATGTCTCTATTGATATCTGCTTTCCTACATATTTTCCCCAGTTCATCATTGTGACTGACTCTTCACATGGAATGACATTAACATTCACTCTCTAACTGAAACTCTATTGATAAAGAACTTTGGTCCAAATCCTATACTCACTCTTCTTTCTAAACCTACCGACTATCTTCCTAATCCTAACAACTATCCCTTTTTGACTGGAGGTTCTCTTTGACATTCAATCATCCAAGGTACAACGTCCTATGCCATTGTATATCGATTTATCTGAGACATCTGTGCAGAAAGTATTTCAATGCTAAGTATCCCAATCAAGGGCCCAATTCTCTTCTGGGCTTCAAATCTTACCTAGATTTCTGTTTTTCATACTTGAATCATACGTCTATATTCTTATAAATATCACAGATTCCCAGTACCATTATTCATGCCACAGAATGATTCCTAACCCAAATCAAACCTGATATTAACCCTAACTACACAGTGTTCCCTCAATCTAACTTTAGAGAAGAGCAGGGACAGAGCTGATCTTAAAATACAGAAATGTAGGGGATCTTCCACCTGCTGAGAACCTCAGAGGTCCATGCAGAAAGGATCCCTGAAGAAGATGTAGGCAGCTATGATGGACGTGAGAGAGCAAAAGTCATCTTCCATGGCAAAAAACCTGGTCAGGATGAAGGGAAGTGTATGAATCAGCCTCTCTCTACTTAATGTAGAGAAGATGGACCAAACCAGGCCTTTGTGCAGAGCTGTTCTTTGGTGCCTATGAATGATATATCATTCAAACTTGTGAAAGTGTCACAGGAAGTAGGGGCAGCCTCCAGCTCATGGAACACTTGGAAGCAACTGTTAGAACAAAGTGTTTGGCAAGGCAGTGACCTCATTCAGTTCCTAAAGGAAGTGACCTACCTCACTTCCTTGGTAATGGAACTCTCTAAACTTGGGATCCAGGAAGCCAGGTACCCAGAGCCAATCCCAGTCCCAGTCCCAGTGGGCTCACTTGTTTTGTGTACTAAGGACAGAGTCACTCTTCCTTGGTACCTACTGATGTGAGGATGGCCAAATGCCAGGGTCATTCTTGAGAAAGCAGGTAGTGTCTCACCACAGGCTCCTGACAACCTCACACAGTTGGCCGAGGAGACCAGATCTGAGAATGGATAGTCCATTTCAGGGGAACATAGTATGACCCACCAGTCAGAGGACACTCCGGATAGTCACAGACCTACTTGGGGGAAGGAGGTGCCTTTTTGCGTGTGGGTGTGAGTTTGTGGTTTTTTCTCATGTTCTGAGAATAGGTAGAAAAGGCGGTTTGTTTGGTTTGGAGTGGACTTTTTCTAGTAAGTTGTTTGATAAGGCGAGTGTTTCTATGTCTGTGTATCCCACTTTGTCCGTGGTTGTAGACATTAGAAAAGAGAATGCATCAATGGATGTGTCCTGTCTAGTAGAAAGCTTCCCAGCATTCATTCTGCCCAATTTGTGAATGGACTTTGACTCGCCTTATGGATGGGCAATGCCTACTATCTTACTACCTTGCTGTTTTCTTCCTGAATTCTGGCCACTCTCGAGACTAGGCTCATGGTTTTGTGTCCAAGATATGTATCACCTCCAAGCTCTGTGACATGGCCATGTACATGATAACTGAAGGGAATTGGAGGATCTCAGAAAACTCAGATAGGAATGTGACCAGTAAAGTCTCAGTGGAGAATCCTTGCTTTGGGCCATTTGCTTACCTATTGTTCCATTGCCCTGAATGTCAGGAAGGTCTTTGCCTCAGGCCACCCCTTTGTGAAGCCTGAACAAAACAGTTTTCAAATAGAAATGAATTGGCATCACCTGTGGCTCTTTGCTTAATTGCTTTGGAAAGGGATGTTTCTTAATCAGCCTCTTGGTCCTGTGTGAGGCTGTGGCTTAGATTCTCAGCACCTGATGGATCTAAAGAAAGATTCCCTGTGTGCTACAAAACCAAAATGGTCAAAATAGCAGTCATTGTGTATGAAGATTCTCGCCATCTTCTGTAATATTTCTGACATCCATCAAGTGAAAATAGGGATCCTTTGGGACAAATGAGTTCTTCAAATGCCTGCAGAGGCTAGACCATAGATGCTTGGGTTTTCTCATGACTCCAATTCACATAAAGAATCTATAACTGGCAGTCATTAGGCCTCAAATTGGAGAAGTGAAGCCGTAATAAGGGCAGGCCTATTTGATCACTCGTGGTTCACAGGAAGGGTGTTCAGGCCACACTGACATTAGGGAAAATAGGGGCAAGGGAGCATATTTTGGACACTGTCTTGGACTGCGCCCCTTATGAAAACCTCCAGCCAGAGAATTTGATGAGTGTCTATATGGAAGAAGATGAGGGCCATGTGGGAGTGTTTTGGTTTTAATTGTGGTCATTTTTTGTGGCGGTTGGAAGACATGACTGTGGTCACCATGACTGGAACTCTGGTGTGATTCCCCTTAGAAACTGAGTTCTGGAACTGTCCTCAGAGAAGAATTGCCATGAATTGTGTTGGGATTTTAGGAGGCCACTCATGAGAGTCGCCCTTGGAAACTGAGATCTAGGCAAACTCAGATGGAGACTGCTGAATAGTGACACAGAGCTGTGGTGCACAGGTGTGTGATAAAACATCTCTGGTGGGGCCATGTGGATCTGCCAATGACTTCCAAATGGCTTGTGGCTGAAATGGTGCAGCGCGTAATCCCTTATACGTTTGACCTCTTCATATAAAGGCATCTTGTTATATGGAGAGGTTTCAGGGCAATGTTCACAATCAGGTTGCAATGGTTAAGGGGGCAAGCTATGTGGGATAGAAGCCTGGTTGGTGTATTCTCCTGCAGACCCTGACCCACCACACATATGAGAAATTCCTCCAGCACTGAGTCCCTGTTGATCTCCTTGTATTTTGTGAAGCAAATACCAAACTCCCAGTGCAACAGCAAGAAACACCATGAAAATTGGAAGATGAGCAAATGGCTTCACAGTCCACACGGGGAGGCACTTAGCCTTCAGTGGCCACAGTTTCCCAACAAAGAGAGAATTCAGCACTGCTGCCTCATGTTCATTTGAAAATAAGAAACTATATCTTCCAGGTCACATATATGCAGACCCAGCTTTGATGGTCTCACTACAAAGGAAGCTAAATCTCCTGACAACAACATATATTTCAAGTGCCCAAGGTCAGGGGCAGTTTCTCAAGAAATTTTAGGCCGGCAGAGCTCCATATTTGTGGAGTGTTTACCTGTTAGACCAGGACATGACAAAAGACCACTGACTCCAATTAAAATCAAATTAAACCAAGCTTATTATTTCCACTGGCTTCCTCTCCCTCTAAAAATGGTGGAAACTAGACAGCAACCCCACCTTTCCTACAGCCCACCTTTATAGCCCAGAAAGTTACACAAAGGCGGGTTACAGATAAGAGAACTCGGAGAAGCATCACATTAATGCTAGTTTACATTTTCTGTTTTTTGCTGGCCCCTCATCAGAATTTATCAGGACCATTAGAACCTCAACGACTGTCGTTGTCTGGCCAGGGAAGGCCAATATTTATGAGGTGTCACTAAAGTTTCAGAGAGGGCTGCTATCTGGTCAGAGAGCCAGGCATGGGTGAGTTCAAGGCATGGGCAGGCATTCAATGCAGATTCAGAATTTGCAGTAATGTATAGTAAAGCCAAAATTATCTTTTCATGGTTTTGTGGCAAGATGGCTCCCAATTTTAATAAATGATCATGTTGGGTCTATCATTCCCCCTTTCTAATGTGCCCCTTCCAAATCTTTAATAGGGTAGGAAAAGAGCAATGAGGGAATTTTAATTCCTCAGGTAACAGTCTCCAAATTTTTAGAACTCACCCAAAACTGGATTCCTGATTTTACCTGACATAATTAATTACTTATCTTGATAGTCTATTTATTTTTGGCTCCATAGTTGTTAGACGAGAGGCGTCACTCATTTTAGCGTCTTCAGAGCTGAGAGAGGGTGACGTGAGTGGGCACAGCATATGGGACATGACTTGTCTTTTAGAAGTCAGTTGAGGGACATGTGTTGCCTTTTAGAAATCAGTTCGGTTTGAAGTCTGGTTGGGGAAGAACAGGTTGTAAAGTCATCTGGGGATGGGTTCTTCTATGTGAGAAACAAAAACCATGAGTACTGAAAAAATGTTGCAGCAGCTGGAACATGTCACTGTATAGAAGTTCCCTCAGCAGGCTTTAATATCCCCAGTTATCAGAATGTCAACTGAATATTTAACATTTAGTGTTACATTTGTCCCTCCCCATAAGATACAGTTTAATAATTTAATGTCATCTGATCTTGCAAAATTCTTTTACTAGTATGACCTCTGTGTGTAATAGAGAAACCTTTAATTCTGTTACTCAGGGCTGGATAATCATACTAGCAAACACCAAGCCTACCTGTGTAGGTTAGGAATATCTGTAGGCCTTAAACTTAAAATTTGTGCCTCTGGCAGCTCCTCTTGATAGTCACTTTTTATAGTTATCAGGCATTGCTGACTGAGAATCCTTCTTTGTGGCCTCCAGTCGTACTTATTTTGGGAGGATAGCATAAAGTGAATACCTTAAAATATTATTATTATTATTATTATTATTATTATTATTATTATTATTATTTAAAATGTCAGGAATGGCTGTATTTTGGTTTTAACTCTCTTTGCTAAGTGTTTAAGATGAAGCTGTCAAACTGACTTTTGTTTCTATCTATTGTTAACATTAGCTGAGTTTTATGAAAGTCATTCCTGGGGAAACTTGAGAGCAGCTTCTCAGTTCTGCTGGTGCCATTTGCGCTAGGTGGGTCCAGGTCTTGCTTGACCATGGGGCTTCCCTCGGAAGCATCAAAGATGTCTCCCTTCTCTGATGACTCTCTTCTTCATAGCAAATGCCCTGATTGGCTTTCTGTTTTCCAGTGGTCTCATTAATCTCCCTGATTGGGAGGTTATGAGGCCCAGAGTTGCAAAGCTTTTAGAGAAGTCCCCTGTTCAATGGATTCAGACTGACTCAGAGGGCAAGAGCCAAATATTGGTTTTCTTGGCTCTTTTCATGTAAATTTAATTTTAAATCCTAATCTTAATTATCCAGCAAATAAATTTTAACAGCCTTATATTAAGAGTACTGGGGTTTAATGTCTATAAGTTTATAATTATTTATCTTTTTATTAATTGGTATCTGTATTGTAGGTGTCTTGTAGGTGATGACTTATTATCTTAAATTAACCCATGCTGTGTTCTTAAAGCAACACTTCTGTAAAACACTAACAGGGAATCTTTAGATCACTTATAAGGAAATTACAAAATAAAATTTTTTAACAAGTGTAAAAATACTTAGTTCGTGTAATAGCTCCCCTGAATTTTTTAGCTGAGTTATACATTATATCCCCTGTTTGAGATCCTAGTAATCTTAACAGAAAACAAAACAACTTTTGAACATAACTTTAAATGAAACATAATCTTACCTACAGCTTTCGTAGTCATTCTCACATGTAGTAATATGGGACACAGAGCCTTATCTCAGGTAAGGCAGGGCTCTTTAAAAATATTAAGTGTTTTAGTTCTAAAGATGAACTTTGTTTTTTTAAATATCATTTTACAAATTTTATATAAATTGTTTGAGGTCACATGAACATTAGCTAACACCATTGGATATCACATTTAAAACATGAATTTAATAAACACTGAAAGTTTTTAACCTTTGCATAGATAAGGCTCTCATTAACATAAAAATACATTTAAATTGTTCCCCAATGTAAAAAGTAACATAAAACTTTACATATCTTATTGAAAACAGGTAAATGAATGCCCAATATATTTTTTTTACTATACAACTTCAGAACACCAGCTTGGTATAATGCTCTTTTAAAGTTTCTACCTTACAGACTTGTATACCTGAAAGATAGGAGCACATTAATAGCATGACAATTACATTGATGTTTCTACATTAAGCAAGTTTAGCTTTTAAAGAAATAGCAGTACAGGGCTCTAAAATAACACTTCTTATTTAATCAGTTGTTTAATTTTTATGGTTGCTTGCTCTAGAAAAAATAAAACTTTATAAAACACAATGTTATGAGTAAACTTATGTTTTCAGAAATTTTTGTCTCTTTAACACATGACTGATTTTTACAATCTTATACAGACTTTATTACACACTTCTACAGACCTTAGTAAATCAATCAGATATCTAACAAAAGTACTCATGAATGAGTAATCCCATATCAAATTTACTTTACTTATTTATCAAAATATTAGACAAATGTACTGAAGATTGTAAACCATTTTTTTTGTTGAAGGAAAAGTCCTAGAACCAAGTCATATTAGAATTTTTGTAGACATTAATATTTTATTAGATTTTTGAACACCTAGAAAAACTTGTAAGCTGAGTTTTAAAGACATTTATTTTTATCTGTTTATCCAATTTAAATTCAACAATTTAAATCACGTGAATTAAAGATCTTTAGATCCACTTTGTAAAATTTGTTTTTATGAGCGTTGTTTTTATGAGTGCACTTTATATATGTTAATTTGTGTATCATATATGTGATATACGGACATATGTATATATAGATATACAACACATAACAACAGTGTGTACACATAATAATAGTAAAGGTCTTGTAGCTTTTCACAGGTGAAATATCCATTGCAATGTTTCAAAAACTCCACAGTTGGTCAAAGATAGAACTGATCAGAAAAACATTAACCTAGGTCTGTAGGATCAAAATCATGAGCTCAAAAAAAAATAAAGAATCTAAGGAAAAAAATAAGAGTTCTAGAAAAAATGACTGGTAATTAATTAGTAAATACCATACAATTTAACTTTTTTTTTCTCTTAGGCCTCAGATCTGTCTCCTACTAAGTTAGCAGGCTTCTTTCATTTGCATTTCAACATAAGTCCTGGCTGAGGTCCAGAAGGAACAGGGAAAAGCTGCTAATCTGAGCAGACACCTCAGGCCTAAGGCATTTCAACCATAATATTCAGGTTTGGATGTTGAAAATTATCATACAAGTTTAAGATACAATTCACAAAATTTTATATCTTTACATCTTTTTTTGTCAACAGATACCATACTATGATTTACTATCCTTGTCCAATTTAATGCACTGCTACACACAGTGACATTTTCCCAGGCTACCCAGTTCAAAATTGGTGAAAAATAGCCTGAATGATTGGGAAGTTACTTGCCAACTTGGAAGTTGTGTTGTTTAGTTTTCCATCCTAAGTATTTAAGTTCTCTGACATGAATTATCTGAAATCATAAACTAAACAATTACCTAAACCCGACTTTTAACTGCAAGATTGTGCAATGCTTTAAAAACCCATTCAGATACCAGATTGTTACAATAAAACATCATCATTTAGACACACATTCAGCTAAGATCATTCCCAAGAAACAATTTATAATATCAACATATCATTGCACATGTCTTAAAGGACCAGAAAAAAAGACACAAGACAGACAGAAAGGAGCTCCAGAATATGGCTGACAGACAGAAGCCTTTAAAACAGAGCAGATAAGAGAAAAATCAACTACACCAGTGGAACCATAGATGTCCCCACAAGGGAACCAGATGTTTTCACAGAGGGACAACCTGAAAAGTAATATCAAGGGTCTCCATGCTTACTTTACTGCATTTAGTGTCCCCTTTTTCTTTTTCTCTTTTTTAAAAAAACAGAGGTGGCATAATCCTTACAGTGCAGGGAAGGAAGGAGGTAATTCTCTGAAAAAACAGGGCTTTGGCAGCTGCTGGGAGTCGCTCAGTCCCTCCTTATACTTACAGGATTAGCTCTTCTGGTTTCGTTCCACCCCAAGCACGCTCCATCTCCTTACATTTCAGTAGTCAGCTCTCAAAAATTTCCGGGGCGGTGGGGGGTACCAAAATTTGTAACTTAAAGTTCACTTCCTGAATTTGAAGTCAATTCATGCCAATTTAATAATGAGGACAGGGTTTGAGAAAAAGAAAAAGGGAGTTTTACTTCTTTGCTAACAAAGGAAAAACACAGGGGTCTCTGCCCAAAGGTTGTAACTCTCTTTGTCTGAAGGGACAAGGGGTTTTAAAGGAGTTTCAATTGTTAACCTGGGAGATACTCAGTTCTTACGTCCCCAGCAGGCATTGCCCTGTGCAGTATGTGTGCTCCAGGCAGCCAGCTAGTGGCTTCTCTTATCCTGCTTAACAAAGGGGGGTAAAGTTCATCACAGTTTTTTAAAACACAGTTCAAAGGGATGTCAGTCTTACATGCTTTATTACCCATTTTCATGTCCAATATCCTTAAGTTTTTTCCACAGAAATCACACAACAAAACACACAAAAACAAACAAAAAAAAACATGTAGAACACAGAAAAAAAACACAAAAAAAACAGAAACTCGGCGCAGAACCAGAAAAACAGAGGAGCAATGGAACATCTTGCTAATGCTCCGGGATAGGAACTTCTGTGTGTCTGTTGGCACCTCTCTACCCTTTCAGAGGAATTCACTACAGAATAGAACAGAGGACAGAATGATTCTCGTTACTGTCCCAGACAGGAGTATATGTGTGCCTCCCCAGGCCACCTCTCTGTCATCAGAAGAGATCTCCCTTTACCGGATATCAAATGTTATATAGGTGCTACTTACCAATGGAGGCCTCCTCCACCATGAGCTTGCTAATTGTTTTAGTGCGGTGGTTCACTGCAGTTCTCCCCGGACCAAAAGCTCACTCCAAGGCCTTGGAACTTGCCTCTCCAGGACGGAGCCCTGGAGGGAAGGCCAGCTTCAGAATTTCCAGCAGTCTGGTCTTGTGATCTGTTGGGGCAGGTTCATCTCGCTGCGGAACTACAAAATGTTAGACCACGATTCAAGAAAATACCACTGACTCCAATTAAAGTCAAATTAAGACAAGCTTATTATTTTCAGTGGCCGGGCTGCATCTTCCTCTCAAAATAGTGGAAACAAGACAGCAAACCCACCTCTCCTACAGCCCAGCTTTATAGCCCAGAAAGTTACACAAAAGGGGCGTTACAGAAAACAGAATTTTGATAAGCATCACACTAATTTTTGTTTACATTTTTTTTTTGCTGGCCCTAGAATCAGAAATTATGAGGACCATTAGAGCCTCAGAGAGGTTCGTTGTATGGTCAGGGAAGGCCATTATTTATGAGGTGTCACTGAAGTTTCAGAGAGGGCTGCGATCTGGTCAGAGAGCTAGGCATGGGGGAGTTCAAGGCATGGGCAGGCATTTCAAGCAGGTTCAGAATTTGCAGTAATTTATACTAAAGCCAAAATTATCTTCATGGTTTTGTGGAAAGATGGCTCCTAATTTTAATAAAAGCTTAGGTTGGGTGTATCAACCGTGTCCCTTACTTTTGGAAACTCCTCTACAACCTCCAAGGTTGTGAACTACTGAGCATTTTCCAATCCAGATATGTATTCACAGATTTTCTAACTCTTCTCCTCTAATTGTGTCTTACTTGAGGCCAAGGTAATGTCAAGACATTATTCTGGATGAGAGTGGGAAGATTA
This sequence comes from Callospermophilus lateralis, assembly GCF_048772815.1. Lineage (NCBI taxonomy): Eukaryota > Metazoa > Chordata > Mammalia > Rodentia > Sciuridae > Callospermophilus > Callospermophilus lateralis. The sequence goes on from NW_027514409.1 coordinate 849,702, forward strand.
TTGTGCAGCACATATTTGCATATACATTGGATTCATTTTCCAATTTTCCATTCGAAATACTGAATCCCTGACACTAACCCATAGCTTAATAGATTCTAACTACTAATACTAATATGATGGAGAAAAAATAGAATTGAAATACAAGCATTTCAGAGGAGGCATGGTGTATACTAGAATTGCCTTTTGCAAGATAAAGGGTAGGTGTTATAAATCTAGTGAATTTTTTATTAAAATATTTCTCCATGTGTTTTAAAAATGAACAAATATGTCAATTCCTGACTCCCTTTCTCTCTAGCCTATTCCGCACGTGTATTTTTATATGCACATATAGAATCCTACCTGGTATCACACGTACATTTGTGTGAGGTACCTGACTTGGCAGATACAAATTGTGAGAAGAGATCACTTCTCGTAAACGCTGTTGGAACTAAAAATTCAACCTATGGGTGAGCTTCCTAGTAGAACATTATACATAAATCCATTTTCAGTAAAATAAATATTATTTTTCCATCTGTGGTTGGTATATATTTTATGATGAATTACGTTTTTCATATATATTGCTACTATTTAATGTCTGTGTGTATTTTGTGTGTATGTATGTGATGTATGTGTGTGTGTGTGTGTGTGTGTGTGTGTGTGTATATATATATATATATATATATATATATATATATATATACACTCTAAAAATATTTCAAAATATGAATTACATGTGTCTTATATACACTCTCAGAATTCATTCTTTTTCATGTATGTGGATTAATAATCAACTTCTCACAAGATTTATCTCAGAAATATTCATCCACTTGAAATACATATTTGTTTTCTACAACAGAAAACTCACTACAGCGAATGGTGGTTACAAATATCAATATTTCTACAGTAACTGACCCAGTTTAACATCAATGCAAGTGAATTCCTATGGGACATGACGAGTCTTTTGACGTTCAATTTCATTCAACACTGGTACATTAATATTTCTTCAGTTTTTGCACTTCATAATATATATATTTCATCCACAAGTTCACAAATTTATATGCATTTGTTTCACTTTCAATCACTTCCTGCTTCAGAACACATGCATTCCTCCAGGTTTCTTGACTGGTCGTTTCATGAGACTTCTTTCCAAACACATTATTTTCAATTTTCATAATCACTTTTGAAGCAAAACTCACACACATCATGATAAACCATAACCCTAATATTACCATTAGGTGTATTACTGGTTGGAAAGAATGATTGTATATCAATATAAGATTCCCTGTATAATTTCAGATGTGAATTCAATCCATTATTTAAAGTTGGAACCAGTTACATTACTTATTCACAGTATGGTCAATTCATGCATTATCTCTATTTTCATAAACACAGGGTACATCTATTTGCACCCCCAATAATAATTTATAGTCTTCAAATATTGCTCCCAGAAATGGTGGAAGAAATACTCATGCACCTGATCTACACATACATTTTGTCACAGTAATATTCTGGACACAAATGCAAAGTTTACACTTATGATTGTACCATATCCTAAGTGGAAAGTGAGCATGGATTCCTAAAACATCCATTTCACCTTTGTCTAATGCTCTCAAATATAAATCCTATTGGTGACTACATATTTGTTTCTTCCTAAGATTATATATTCAACCTCAAGCCTGTTGAAAATGTCTAATCCTGTCACTCACTTTATACTCCTTCTGAATATACTCACATGAATAGAGCAGAGAGCCCTGAGAACAGCTTAAGCAGAGCTTATATACTTTCCTTGGAGAGGGCAGGGACAGAAATTTATTGATGGGTCAGAGCGAGTGGGCGGTTAGTGTGAAACTGGGTGAGGGAATACATTCTGCAATTTGGCAGTTGGGGACAGCACAATCTGGGAACAAGATTACAAACAGTTCTCAAGATTTCAACAGTGTTTTGTTAAGCATACAGAAAAACAGGAAGTTACAAGTACCTTTTTTATTAACCTTTTATTCCCCACTTCTTCTTCTTGCTACTTTTAATAATAAAGGTGATTATTGGGGCATGTCACATTCTATGTCTGCTAGTGGGGTATTACCATAAGTTTAACTTGTCCAATTTGAGCTTGGAGAAAAGAACTTACATGGTTGAGCAAACAGGGTTTTATAGTTAGCAATAATATGAGGATTATTATTGGACAGGCCAGGGTTGATAAAAGCGTAGATAACCAGGGGGACTGTGTGAACCAAGACTCAAACCACCCTTTTTGGGCCTCTCTCTCTCGTTGACGCTTTTCAAGGCATCCTTTTATTTTACTCATAGGTTTTTTTTTACAACCTCATTATGGTCGGCATCAAAACAACATTATTACATCAATGCAGCACAAAGGCCCCCTTCTCTCATGGAGGGGAGGTCCAACCATCAACTTGAGTGTAAAACAACTTCAGAGAGAGATGTTAAAGATTCCTGCAAAGCTGTGATGGAGGTTTCTATTATCTTTAAGTTTTGGTCTCTTGCTGCTTCTATTTGGGTCATTTGTTGTGTACCATGGAGCAGGGCAGTGGTTCCTGTGACTACCCCTGCCACAACTCCAATTCCTAATATGATGGCTAAAGTGAGGGATATATGTTCCCAGTGGAACCGGGTTGTATGCCCCCCTGTTTGAACTTCAAATGAACCTTGGTCATTATAGAGCAATCTGGGACACATCTTCACCATTACACAATTAATCACATCTGTTGACCATTTCATGAAAACATAAACAATGTTTAAGTATATAGAATTATACTGTTGTAGGGACGGACAAGGCATGGCACCTAAGATAGCACCAAAGACAGGGAAACAGTCCTATTTGGTTGCAACCGGATTCAGAGGGCATTGCTTCTATTGTAATCAATTAACTCCCTGAACCCCAATTTTAGGTAGTTTTAGAATTTTGTACCCAACATAAAAGAGAAGGGACTCAGAAGTTCACAGTCTGCAGAAATTCACAAAACGAAGCTTTTTTTTTTTCTGTTTTTTCCTCTATTGTGGGCAAGTTAACTTTTCAAGGACACCTGGGAGGCAGAGACCTTTTTTTTTTCCTTTTCTTTTATCCCCCTGCCAACTGTTACCATGGAGCCCAGTTTGTAACTTTTTATCTTAGAAATGTAGCCATCTCTGTGAAGCCCCAGCTCAAGGCCAGAGACCTTGTTCACATATTCTGTGAAAAACTATTAAGGGGGTGTCTAGCTTAGTAGTGCTGATTTTTCCAGCCAGTAGGCAAGTAGAACAGGGCAACAGAATAAGAGGAAGTTAATCTACTCTGAACTCATTTATAGAGACTCTTTTGCTAAAAGTCCTAAAGTCAGCCATGGTGAAGACTTCTGGAGAAGTTCAGTGAAGATTTTTCTGAGGGCCTGGTACAGAGGGGGAAGATGGGGAAGGCGGGAGGTGAGAGCAGCTCCGTGGATCTCAGAATAAGGAAGGAGAGATGTAAAAGAATAATGGGAAAGGATTTTGGGATTTTCCTAGCAACATAAATTGAGCAGTAGAAACGGTAGAGCAGAAAGGAAGACGGGAGTGAGTATCCCAAAAAGCCTGTGAGGGACTTTAAAATTTAGTAACCTGTTTTCAGTGATGACAAAGCAACTTTAAAGGCCATTTTCATTACATCTTCGATAGGGGTCTGAGGGCTCTCCTAAGCTGGTTTGAGCTTTGGGTTAGGTGGTAAGAGGACCTGGTGGGACCCGGTGTGGGCACTGACAGGAAAAGAGAGAAGTGGGTGGGTGGATGGGTACCTCAGTACCTGCTACCTCAGCAAGGGGGCAATGCTCTGAGAACCGGCGGAGGTTTCGGTTTTTGATCTAGTAATTGGAGAAGAGAAATCAGGTTTGCTGAGGTGGGACTTACAGCAGAGAGTCTGGAGCAGAAGGCTGAGTTTGAGGAATTATTGGAGAAGCATAGTTCAGGATGTGAGTGAAAGAGGAAAAAGGCCTTCACATAGGGGAATTTCCTTTCACCCTTTTGAGCACTTGCAGAAGTTAAAAAGGTTACACAGAATTTGAGGATCTAGAGACTCCTCTGTTGGCCATCAGTTTGGGTTGTCTAAGTGGTAATATGGCCAATGCTGTGTACTGAATTTGATGAGGATTTTGGGTTCCACCAGGCAGCCCCTGTATGCTCAAATCCCCATGACTTACAGAAGAAGTCGGCTTTTCCCCCACACAGCCGTGGCGGTTTGTGTCTTTGATAGTCTGCCGGGCAAACATACTAATATAGGCTAGCCAACCTGCATCTGGCTTGCCTGTCCCTACAATCATAATGTTTGTTTCCATTATCTATGGTACGGAAAGGATTTAATGGAATTTTAATGGGATCCTCTTCATCAGGGATATTCTAATAGGAAAGACCTATAGCCAGCTGGCAAATGTCTGGGTGGAGAGATGGCCTCCAGGTCCCTAAGTGGTCTGTATGCAAGAGAGACCATACTTCTTATCTAGCAGGATTTGTGATCAGCCATCGCTGCAGTAGGGGCTGATGAGCGTTAGGACTACGGGTGGCCAAGGAGAGAGTCTATAGCCTTACCCACGTGGCGAATATGCAATTTGAAAGGGTTAACAGTCTTTTCCAGTTTCCAGCCAGAGTCTGGACATGGCACAGGCTTGAGATGAAACGCATGGATGCAGGAAGTGATTCCCTCTACTTTTACTGCTGTAGGTGCTATAAGTAGCACCTGGAATGGTCCTTTCCAGCGGCGTTCCAGGGATGATACCTGATGTCATCTTATGTAGAGGAAGTCTCTTTCTTGATATCAATGTGGATTCCCCTCGTCCCCAGGTTGGAAGGCAGTAGCCATCTGTTTCCACAGGTATATCTGAGTTCTTACAAGAGATTTAAGTCTGTCAAGCAAGGGTGTGTGGAAGGGATCCTTAGGTCTTAGAGTCGGGGTTAGGTCTCTTAGTGGAGGAGGGGCCCCATAGAGAATTTCATAGGGGGTGAGGTTACACAAAGAAACAAAGGGAGTGTTTCTTGATGAAATAGTGCATAAGGCAGGAGCATAGTCTAATCTTTTATGCCGGTCTCTAAGCTTAATTTCGTTAAGGTCTCTTTAATGGTTTTACTTATTTTTTTTTACGTGTCCTGATCTCTGGGGTCTATAAACACAATGTAACTTCCAATTAATCACCAGGGTCCTGGCTAACCCCTGATTTACCTGGCCCATAAAGGGTCTTCAATTATCAGACCATGTTACATTAGGCAGGCCGTGTCTTTGATAAATATCTTTCAGGATCTTCTTGACCACAATTTGTGCCGGTTTTCTTTTCTTTTTTTTTTTTTTTTTTTTGGTGGGAATGGCTTCAATCCATCCTGAAAATGTATCTACAAAGACTAGGAGATATTTAAGCCCATACCTTGCTGGCTTAATTTCAGTAACGTTCACTTCCCAGAATTGTCCTGGTCTGGTTCCTCATAGGTGCTTTCCTGTAGGAAGCTTGGAAGTGTAAGCATTAACCAATTGACAGAACTGACAGGCTTTTGTTACCCATTCAATTATTTCCTTTCACTGTGAGTGAGTTAGTCTAAAACTCTGTTCTTGATCCTACAGTAATGCCTGCAGTTTTTTTGAACAAAGTTTATTGAGTTGATGTACATTTTTAACATAGTGTAGGGCTTTCTGAAATTGCAGGCTGGGCTCACTGAAGTTGAGGAGTTCATTGTCAGTGTTCTTAGATGTTATCAAAAGCTTGCTGGTGCTCAAGGGTCCATTGGAATTGGGCATTCTCATTTAACAGCGGGTATAAAGGAGCAGCTAAGAACACAAACCCAGGTCCATAACCTGCTAAAGCCAGCAGTCCCAAGAAACTCTCTATGTTGTCTCCTGTTAAATGGGGGTGGTATCTGCACAACGGTTTGTTTCCTGGGCTCAGTGAGCCATCATTTACCGTGCCTAAGGGAATACCCCAGGAAGATTACTTCTTGCTGGCAAATTTGGGCCTTTTTGTCCGAAGCTCTCTACCCGAGTTGAGCAAGCTCAGATAAGAGTGCTTGGGTCTCAGACTCACAGTTTTCTTTGGTGTTGGCTGCCAGTAGCTGGACATCCACATATTGAAGCAGAATGACTTCGGGGTGCGTAGTTCTGAAGTTGTAGAGATGTCTGTGAAGGGCTTCATCAAAGAGAGTGGGGGAGTTTTTGAACCCCTGTGGGAGTCTAGTCCAAGTTAGTTGAAAAGACGTTCCGGTTTCTGGGTCTACCTACTCGAAAGCAAACAGCAACTGACTATCTTTATGCAGAGGCAAGCAAAAGAAAGCATCTTTTAAGTACAGAACAGTATACAATTTTCACTCGGCCACAGCAAAGAGGTTATTGGGGGTCCAGCATGCTGGGGCTCAGAGCTCACTTAAATAGAGCAGAGAGCCCTGAGAACAGCTTTAACAGAGCTTACATACTTTTCTTGGAGAGGGCAGAAAGGGAAATTTATTGATTGGTCAGGGCGAGTGTGCGGTTTGCGTGCACCCGGGTGAGGGAGTATATTCTGCAGTTTGGCAGTTGGGGACAGCACATTCTGGGAACAAAATAGCTAACAGTTCTCAAGATTTCAACAGTGGTTTGTTAAGCATACAGAAAAACAGGAAGTGACAAGTGCTGATTTAATTAACCTTTCACCTAAGCAAAATGGAAAGTGAGCATGGATTACTAAAAACAACCATGTCCAGGTTGCCTAATGCTCTCAAATGTTAATCATATTGGAGGCAACATATGTCTTTCTTCCTAAGATTATATATTCAACCTCAACCATGTTGAAAATGTCTAACCCTCTTACATTATACTTTGCCTGATTTCCTAATGTCTCTATTGATATCTGCTTTCCTACTTATTTTCCCCAGTTCATCATTGTGACTGACCCTTCGCGTGTGCTGACACTGACATTCACTCACTACCCAAAAATCTATTGCTAAAGAACTTTTGTCAAAATGCCATAATCACTCTTTTTTCTAAACCTACAGGCTATCTTCCTAATCCTACCGACTCTGCCTTTTTGACTGGATGTTCTCTTCGACATTCAATCATCCAAGGTAGAAGGTCCTATCCCATTTTATATCGATTTATCTGAGACATCTGTGCAGAATGTAATTCAAAGCTAAGTATACCAATCATGCGCCCAATGCCCTTCTAGGCTTCAAATCTTACCTAGATTTATATTTTCATACTTATATTTCACCTATATATTCTTGTAAATATTGCAGATTCCCAATACTATTAGTCATCACGCAGAATGATTCCTAACCCAAATTGAACCTGTTATTAACCCTAACCATACACTGTTCCCTCAATCTAACTTTACAAAAGAGCAGGCCCAGAGTTGGTCTTTCAATACAGGAATGTAGGAGATCTTCCACATGCTGAGAAACTCAAAGATCCATGTAGAAATGAACTCTGGAGAAGTTGTAGGCAGCTATGAAGGACCTCAGAGAGCAAAAGTCATCTTCAATGGCAAACAACCTTGTCAGGATGAAGGGTTTTGTCTGTATCAGTCTCTCTGTTCTTAATATAGAGAAGATGGACCAAACCAGGCCTGTTTGGAGAGCTGTTCCCTGGTGCCTATGGTTGATATACCATTCTAACTTGTGAAAGTGTCACAGTAAGTAGGGGCAGCCTCCATCTCATGGGACACTTGGAAGCAACTCTTAGGACCAAGTGGTTGCCAAGGCAGTTAGCTCATTCAGTTCCTAAAGGAAGTGACCTACATCTCTTCCTTGGTGATGGAACTCTCTGAACTTGGGATCCAGGAAGCCAGGCACTCAGAGCCAGTTGCAGTACTAGTCCCAGTGGACTCACTTGTTTGGATTTACCAAGGAAAGAGTCAGTCTTTCTTGGTACCTGCTGATGTGAGGATGGAAAAAGCCAGAAGAGCTCTGAAGAGGGGCCTTTACTGAGAAAGCAGGTACTGGCTAACCGCTGGCTCCAGACAACTTCACAGTGTTGGCCAAGGAGACCAGACCCGAGACAGGACAGGCCATTTCAGGAAAACATAGTAGGGCCCACCAGTCATAGGACACTCTGGATAGTCACAGACATACTAGGGGGAAGGTGGTGCCTTTGTGGGTGTGGGTGTGAGTTTGTGCTTTTGTCTCATGTTCTGAGAATAGGTAAGAAAGGCGGTTTGTTTGGTTTGGAGTGGACAAATTCTAGTATGACTTATGACAAGGTGAGTGTTTCTATATCTGTGTATCCCACTGTGTCCTTCGTTGTAGACATTAGAAAAGAGAATGCATCACGGATGTGTCCTGTCTAGTAGAAAGCTTCCCAGCATTCATCCTACCCTATTTATTAATGGACTGTCACTTGCCTTAGGGATGGGCAACACCTACTTCCTTCCTAAGTCCCTGTTTTTATCAGAAATTCTGGCCACTCTCCAAAATAGGCTCATGGTTTTGTGTGCAAGATATGTACCACCTCCAAGCTCTGGGACATGGCCGTGCACTGGATAGCTGAAGGGAATGGGGAGCATCTCAGAAATCTCAGATATCAGTGTGACCAGGAAAATATCAGTGGAGAAACACTGCTTTGGGCCTTTTGCTTACCTATTGTTCTGTTGCCCTGAATCTCAGGAAGGTTTTTGCCTCAAGCCACCACTTTGTGAAGCGTGAAGAAAACAGTTTTTAAATGGAATTGAATAGGCATCACCTGTGGCACTTTGCTTAATTGCATTGGAAAGGGACTTGTCTAAATCAGGTTTTTGGCCCTGTGTTAGGCCGTGGATTAGATTCTCAGCACCTGATGGATCCAAAGAATGATCCCATTTGTACATCCAAAACCAAAATAGCAAAAAGTTCAGTCATTGTGGATGAAGTCTCTTGCCTTCCTCTGTTAGGTTACTGATCTCCATCAAGTGAGAATAGGGATCCTTTCTTTCAAATGAGCTCTTCAAAACCCTGCAGAGGCTAGCCCATAGGTGCTTGGGTTTTCTCATGACTCCATATCACATTAAGAATCTATACCTGACAGTCATTAGGCCTCAAATTGGAGAAGCAGAGCAGTATTAAAGGCAAGCCTATTTGACCACTCCTGGTTCACAGAAAGGGTGTCCAGCCCACCATGACTTTAGCCAAATGAGGGGAAAGGGACCTTATTTTGGACACTGTCTTGGGCTGCACCCCTCAAGGAAAACTCCAGCCATAGGTAATGATGAGTGTCTATGTGGAAGAATATGAGGGCGATGAAGGAGTGTTTTGGTTTTAATTGTGGTCATTTGCGTGGCAGTTGAATGAGATGACTGTGTCCATCTGGGCTTGAACTCTGGAGTGATTCCCCTTAGAAAATGAGTTCTGGTACTGAACTCAGAGAAGTATTGTCATGAATTTTGTTTGGATTTTAGCAGGCCACACATGAGATTCACCCTTGGAAACTGAGATCTAGGCCCAGGGTGGCTTTCCACAGAGCACTGGGTATCTCATCCAGGATATCACATGATTTATTCTGAAATAATTGGCAGCCATAGTTGAAAGTCAAAACACACATGGACCTTACATTGTAGAACTCAATGTACCTGGCTTCATGTGACCTTTGGCCACTCTTTGGGAAGCCTTGCCTGTGAGAGTCCTCCAGAGCTTTCATTGAAATTAGCTTCCTCAACACTTAATGGTCCCTGAATGATTTGAACCCACAGTGCCTCCAACTTCATCCTTGAAAAACGGGGAAGATATATACCATGAAATGTTTTAAATTCCCATGACCAGGTGGCACTTGAGAACCTTTGGATGTCCTGCTGCTGATCTTGAGTGTTCCAGCAAAAGCGTTGATTGACTGTGTTTCATTTAAATGGTGTAGAACAGAGATGCCAGTAAGTTGGAGCCTGCTGAGTAGTGGGCCTATTGCAGTGGTGTGCAAGTGTGTGATAAAGCATTTGTGGTGGGGCCATGTGAATGTGCTATTGGCTTTTAAATGGCTTGGGTCTGACATGGTGCAGCCAACAGACCCTTATATGTAAAGGCATCTTGTTATTTGGAGAGATTTCAGGGCAATTTTCAGAATCAGGTTGCTATGGACAAGGGGTCAAGCTATGTTGGATAGAAGCCTGGTTGGTGCTTTCTCCTGCAGATCCTGACCCACCACACATGACAGAACTCCCTCCAGCACTGTCTCCCAGTTGAACTTGTTGTATTTCATGAAGCGAATACCAAAGTCCCAGTGCAGCACCAATAAAAACTACGAAAAGTGGAGGAATTCCAAATAGCTTCACAGTCCACATGGGAAGAAACTTAGCCTCCAGTGGCACCAGTTTACCTACAAAGAGAGAATTCAGCAATGCTGCCTCAAGTTCAATGTAAAATAAGAAACCATGTCCTCCAGGTCACATAGATGCAGACCCAGCTTTGATGGTCTAACTAGAAAGGAAGCTAATGCTCCTGAGAATAGCATATATTTCAAGTGCCCAACCTTGGAGGCAGTTTCTCAAAAAGTCTATAGGCCAACAGAGCTCCATGTTTGTGGAGTGTTTACCCACACAGGTAATGTCAAGTCATTGTTCTGGATGAGAGTGGGAATAATTTTGTGTAGCACATATTGCATACACATTGGATTCCTTATCTAATTTTCCATTCGAAATACTGAAACCCTGACACTAACACATACCCTACTAGACTCTGACTACTAATCCTAATATGAGGGAGAAAAATAACCCAAACAGAATAGGAATACAAGCAGATCAGAGGAGGCATGGTGTATATTTGGACTTTCCTTTTGGATTTCATAGGGTAGGAGTTATATATCTAGTCAATTTTTTGTTGGAATAGGTCTCTATGTGTTTTTAAGTTAAGAAATATGTGAATTCTTGTCTCCGTTTCTCTGTAGCTTATTCAGCACATGTATATTTATATGCACATATAGAATCCTTCCTGGTATGAAACATGCATACTTGTGAGGTGGCTGACTTGGCAGATACAAATTGTGAGAAGAGATCACTGCTCCTAAACAGTGTTGGAACTGAAAATTCAACCTATGGGTTAGCTTCCTAGTTGAATAACACTATACGTAAATCCATGATCAGTAAAAAGAATATTTTTGGATCTGTGGATAATATATATTTCGTGGTGAATTTCGATTGGCATATATATTGCTCTTTTTAATATCTCTGTGTGTGTGTTTGTGTGTGTGTGTGTGTATATATATATGTATATACACACACACACACAAGAAGTATATATATATATATATATATATATATATATATATATATATATATATATATATTCTCCAGATTTTTCAAAATATGAAATATATGTGTCTTATACCCACTCCGTAAATTCATTCATATTCATGTATATGGATTTATAATGAACTTTTCACAAGATTATTCTCAGAAATATTCATCCACCTGAAATACATATTTGTTTCCAGTACTGAAAACTAACTTCAGTTAATGTTGCATACAAATACTAATATTTATACAGTAACTGACCCAGTTTAACCTCAATGCAAGTAGATTCCTATGGGACATGTTGTGTATTTTAATGTTCATTTTTATTCAACACTGGTACATTACTATTTCTTCAATTTATGCACATCATAGGATATATATTTCATCCACCAGTTAGCAAACTTATAGGCATTTGTTTCACTTTCAATCACTTCCTGCTTCAGAGCACATGGATTCCTCCGTGTTTCTTGAATGGTCTTTTCATGAGACTTCTTTCCAAACACATTATTTTAAATTTCCATAATCAGTTTTGAAGCAAAACTCACAGACTCTTCATGATAAACCATAAACCTAATATTACCTTTAGATGTATCAGTGGTTGGAATGAATGTATGTGTATCAATATAAGATTTCCTTTATATTTTCAGATATAAATTGAATGCATTATTTAAATTTGGAACCCATTATATTATTTATTCACAGTATGGTCTATTCTTGCATTATCTCTATATTCATAGTCACAGGGTACACCTATTTGTACACCCAATACTAATTTGTACATCTTCAAAATATTGCTCCCAGAAATGGTGGAAGATATACTCAAGTCACCTTATCTACATGTACATTTTATCACAGTAATATTCTGGACACGAAAAGCAAAGGTCACACTTATTATTTTACCAATGTAATGGTCAGGCGAGTGTCAGAGGAAGAGACCACAAGAGACTGTCTCATGCAACAGCCAAGGGTTTATGGGGGTCCAGCATGCTGGGGCTCAGAGCTCCCTTGAATAGAGCAGAGAGCCCTGAGAACAGCTTAAGCAGGGCTTATATACTTTCCTTGGAGAGGGCAGGGAGGGAAGATTATTGATGGCTCAGGGAGAGTGGGCAGTTTGCATGCAAAAAGGTGAGGGAGTACATTCTGCAGTTTTGCAGTTGGTACAGCACATTCAGGGAACAAGATTAGCAAACAGTTCTCAAGATATCCACAATGTTTTGTTAAGCATACCAAAAAATTGGAAGTGACAAGTACCTATTTTATTAACCTTTCATTCCCCAATTCTTCTTTTTGTTACTTTTAATCATTAAAGTGATCATTGGGGGTGTCACATTTTATGTCTGCTAGTGTGGTATATTGTTTTCTTATTACCATAAGTTTAACTTGTCCAATTTGAGCTTCGAAAAAGGAAACTACACGGTTGAGCAAACAGGGTCTCACAGTTAGCAATAATATGAGGTTTATTAATGGACCAGCCAGGGCTGATAAATGCGTAGTTAACCAGAGGGACTCTGTGAACCAAGACTCAAACCACCCTTTTGGGGCCTCTCTCTCTTGTTGATGCTCTACAAGGCGTCTTCTTAATTTAATCATAGATTCTTTTACAACTCCAGTATGGTCGGCATAATAACAACATTCTTCACTCAATGCAGGACAAAGGCCCCTTCTCTCAATAAGAGGAGGTCGAACCCTCGCCTGTTCTGTAAAACAACTTCAGAGAGAGAGGTTAAAGATTCCTGTAAAGCTGTGATGGAGGTTTTTAATATCTTTAAGTTTTGGTCTATTGCTACTTCTAATTGGGTCATTTGTTTTGTCCCGTGGACTAGGGCAGTGGTTCCTGTGCCCACCGCTGCAGCAACTCCTATTCCTAATAGTATGGAGAAAGTGAGGGATACGGGTTCCTGGTGGAACCAGGTTGTATGCCCCCCTATTGGAACTTTAAATGATCCTGCGTCATGATAGAGGACTCTGGGAAACATCTGCACCATTACATACTTAATCAGAGGAAGAGACCACAAGAGACTGTCTCATGCAACAGCCATATGTTGATCATTTTATGAAAACATAAACAATGTTTAAGTATATAGAATTATACTGTTGTAAGGACGGACAAGGCAAGGCACCTAAGATAGCACAAAAGACAGGGAAACAGTCCTATTTGGTTGTAACCAGATTTAGAGGGCATTGCTTCTGTTGTAATCTTTTAATCCCCTGAACCCCAAGTTTAGGTAGTTTCAGAATTTTGTACCCAACATGTAACGTAAGGGGCTCAGAAAGTCACAGTCTGCAGAAGTTCACAAAAAGCAGTTTTTCTTTCTGTTTTTTTTCCTCTGCTCTGGGAAAGTTAACTTTTAAAGGACACCTGGTAGGGGGAGAGCTTTTTTCTTCTTTTTTTTTCTTCCTGCCAGCTGTTACCATGGAGCCCAGTTGGTAACTTCTTTATCTTAGAAATGTAGCCATCTCTGGAAGCCCCAGCTCAACGCCAGAGGCCTTGTTCACATATTTTGTGAAAAAATAGTAAGGGGGTGTCTAGCTTAGGAGTGCTGATTTTTCCAGCCAGTGGCCAAGTAGAACAAAGCAACACAAAAAGAGGAAGTTTATCTACACTGAACTCTTGTATAGGGCCTCTGTTGCTGAAAGTCCTAAAGTCAGCCATGATCAAGGCTTCTGGAGAAGGCCATTTAAGATTTTTCTGTGGGATTGGAACAGAGGGAAAGACAAGGAAGGTGGGGGGTGAGAGCAGCTCCGTGGTTCTGAGAATGAGGAAAAAGAGATATAAAAGAATAATGGGAAAGGGGTTTGGGATTTTCCTGGCAATAAAACTTGAGCAGTAGAACAGGTAGAGCAGAGGGGAGGATGGGAGTGAGTATCCCAAAAAGCCTTTGAGGGACTTTAAATTCTTTGTAACCTGTTTTCAGTGATGACAAAGCAACTTTAAAGGCCATTTTCATTACATCTTGGATAGGCATCTTAGGGCACTCCTCAGCTGGTTTGAGCTTTGTGTTAGCTGGTAAGAGGACCTGGTGGGACCCGGTGCGTGCACTGACAGGAGAAGAGAGGAGTGAGTGGGTGGAAGGGTACCTCAGTACCTGCTACCTCAGCAAGGAGGCAATGGTATGAGATCCAGCGGAGGTTTTTGTTTTTGATCTAGTAATTGGAGGGGAGAAATCAGGTTGCTCATGTGAGAGTGACTGCAGAGAGTGTGGAGCAGAAGGCGAGGGGTGAGGATGTATTGGAGAAGCATAGTTCAGGATGTGAGCAAAGGAGGGAAAAGGCATAAACATAGGGGAATTTCCTTGGAAGAAAATTCCCAATTGATGGATCTTTTTGAACACTTGCCGAAGTTGAAAAAGTCACACAGAATTTGAGGATCTGGAGACCCCTCTGGGGGCCATCAGTTTTGGTTGTCTAATTGGTAATATGGCCAATGCTGTGTACTGAATTTGATGAGGAGTTTGGGTTCCACCAGGCAGCCCCTGTATGCTCACATCCCCATTATTTTCAGAAGAAGTCCGCTTTTCCCCCACACAGCCATGGCTGTTTGTGGCTTTGATAGTCTGCCGGGCAAACATAGTATTCTAGGCTAGCCAACCTGCATCTGGCTCGCGTGTCCCTAGATCCATAATGTTTGTTTCCATTATCTGTGGTACAGTAGGGATTTAATGGAATTTTAGTTGGATCCTCTTCATCAGAGATATCCCAATATGAAAGACCTATAGCCAGCTGACAAATTCTGGGTGGAGAGATGGCCACCAGGTCCCTAAGGGGGCTGTATGCGAGATAGACCATACTTCTTGTCTAGTAAGATTTGTGATCAGCCATCGCTGATGAACGGGCTGATGAGGGTAAGGACGACTGGTGGAGAAGGGGAGAGTCTATAGCCTTATCCACATGGCGAATATGCAATTTGAAAGGGTTTCCAGTCTTTTCCAGTTTTTCAGCCAGAGTCTGGACAGGGCGCAGGCTTGAGATAAGAATTAGGATCCAGGAATTGATTCCTTCTACCTTTAGCACTGTAGGTTTTATAAGTAGCACCTGGTATGGTCCTGTCCAGCGGGGTTACAGGGATGACACCTGATGTTGTCTTATGTAGAGGATGTCTCTTATTTGATATCGATGTGGAGTCCCCTCTTCACCATGTTGGTAGGCAGTGGCCAGCTGTTTCAACAGGTATCGCTGAGTTCTTTCAAGAGCTTTAAGTCTGTCAAACAAGGGGTTGTGGAGGGGATCACTAGGTCTTAGAGTTGGGGTTAGGTCCCTTAATGGAGGAGGGGCTCCATAAAGAATTTCATAGGGGGTGACGTTACACAAAGAAATAGAGGGAGTATTTCTTGCATGAAACAGTGCATAAGGCAGGAGCATAGTCCGATCTTTTATGCTGCTCTCTAAGCTTAATTTCGTTAAGGTCTCTCTAATGGTTCTATTTATTTTTTTTACCTGTCCTGAGCTATGGGGTCTATAAGCACAATGTAACTTCCAATTTATCCCCAGTGTCCTGGCTAACCCCTGACTTACCTGGGCCATGAACGCCGGGCCATTATCAGACCCTATTACCTTAGGCAGGCCGTGTCTTGGAAAAATATCTTTCAGGATCATCTTGACCACCAATTGTGCCTTTTTTTGTGGGGAAGGCTTCAATCCATCCTGAAAATATATCTACAAAGACTAGGAGATATTTAAGTCCATACCTTGCTGGCTTAATTTCACTAAAGTCCACTTCCCAGAATTGTACTGGTCTGGTTCCTAATAGGTGCTTTCCTGCGGAAAGCTTGGAAAGATAAGCATTAACCTATTGACAGACCGGACAGACTTTTGTTACCTGTTCAGTTATTTCCTTTTGCTGTGAGTGTGTTAGTGGAAAACTCTGTTCTTGATCCTTCAGGAATGCCTGCAGTTTCTTTGAACCAAGGTGTGTGAATTAATGTACATTTTTAACGTAGTGTAGGGCTTTCTGAAATTGCAGGCTTGGCTCAGTCAAGTTGAGGAATTCAGTGCCAGTTTCGTTAGATGTTATCAAAAGCGTTCTGGTGCTCAGGGGTCCATTGGAATTGGGTATCTCCATTTAACAGCGGGTATAAAGAAGAAGTTAAGGACGCAAACACAGAAATCCATAACCTGCAAAACCCAGTAGTCCCAAGAAACTCTCTGTGTTGTCTGCTGCTAGATGGGGGTGGTATCTGCACAACCGTTTGTTTTCTGGGCGCAGTGAGCCATCGTTTACTGCCCCTAAGGGAATAGCCCAGGAAGATTACTTCTTGCTGGCAAATTTGGGCCTATTTGGCAGAAGCTCTATACCCGAGTTGAGCAAGCTCATATAATAGTGCTTGGGTCCCAGACTCACAGTTTTCTTTGGTGTTGGCTGCCAGTAGCAGGTCATCCACGTATTGAAGCTGGGTGACTTTGGGGTGTGTAGTTCTGACGTTGTTGAGATCTCTGTGGAGGGCTTCATCAAAGAGAGTGGGAGAGTTTTTGAACCCCTGTGGGAGTCTAGTCCAAGTTACTTGATCAGATGTTCCAGTTTCTGGGTCTACCCACTAGCAAGCAAACAGCAACTGACTATCTTTATGCAGAGGCAAACAAAAGATAGCATCTTTTAAGTCCAGAACAGTATACCATTTCTGCTAAGGGTTCAGAGTGATAAGCAGATTGTACGAATTAGTTACCGTGGAGTGAATGTCCTGCACTCTGTTATTAATCTCTCTTAGGTCTTGAACGGGGGATAGTCCCCGGTTCCTGGCTTTTTTTACTGGGAGCAGGGGAGTCTTCCAGGCCGATTGACAGGGCCTTAGGACCCTAAGGCCAGATATTTCTGAATATGGGGCCTTATCCCATCTTTAGCTTTTCTGCTCAGAGGATATTGTTTGACATTGATTGGGGAGGCTGAGGTTTTTAACTCCACTGTTCTTGGAGGTTGTTTCACGGCTAGGCCTAACCTAGCCATTTTTGCCCAGGTATCTGGGTAATCTGTTATCCATTTCTGGGGTAGCTTGCTTGTTTGAGCAGTCTTGGGGGGTGTGAAGAGTGGATGTTCATCTTCTACTGACATTTATAAAGCCAAGACTATAGGAGTTTTTACTGAAGGATTTAGAAATTTCATTTTGGGGCCTTCGGGGTTAAAAGTTGTTTTGGCCTGGAGCTTACTGAGCAGATCTCTGCCCATCAATGGGGCCAGGCATTCTGGGATTACTAGGAAGGAGTGATGGATTTTTCCTTTCCCCATGTCCATGGTCCTCTTAGTTGTCTATGTCTGATATTTACTGCCATTAGCCCTTTGAACTAGAGACATTTTATTTGATAGTGTGCCCAGTGGGGCCTTAAGGGCTGAGTATACTGCTGCTGTATCCACTTCAAAGTTTACCTGGGTCCTCTCCACTTCAAAAGTTACCCTGAGCTCGGGGAAGTGATCTGAGCCCCGACATTCTTAGTCATCCTTTTGAGTCAGAATGGCTGGCTGTCGTGGCTGACTCTTTTCTAGGGCACTCTTTGGCCCAGTGACCTTTTTCTTTACAGTAGGCACAATGATCTGAGGCCAGGGGTGGCCTCTGGCGTGCGCCCAGGTTTCCGTTCCTGTCTTCCTGTTTGTTAATTTCTGGCCTATTTATTGTTGTGACCAGGACCTTAGTCAATGCCTTAGTCTGTCTTTTGCATCTCTCATCTTCCCTTTTCTCCCTTTCTTTCTCTTTGTTTCTCTCATATAGTATACTTTCTCGGCTTCTCTGACTAAATCTCCCAAAGTCATATCTTGTGATCCCTCTAAGAGTTGTAACTTTCTTTTAATATCCATGGCAGCTTGCCCAATGAAGGCCATCATGACAGATGCCTTTTGATCCTCTTCCTGAGGATCAATAGGAGTAAATCTCCTATATGCCTCCATAATTCTCTCTAGAAACATAGAGGGATATTTATCAGGCCCTTAAATTATCTCTCTTACCTTGGCCAAATTAGGTGGTTCCCTAGCGGCCGATTGGAAACCCACTATTAGGGCCTGGCAATAAGTGGACAGATGCTCCCTACCTTCAAAGGTGTTGGGATTTCAGTTGGGTCAATTCAAGGGGAAGCTGGCTTTGATTATGTTGGGAAGTTGTGTTGGTCACACATCTGGTCCAAGAATATATTTTTTAGCTTCCAGGAGGTTTTTCTCTCATTCCTCTGCCGTAAAGAGAGTCCCTAGGATTTGTTGGCAGTCATCCCAAGTAGGCAAGTGTGAAAACCCCAGGGAGTTCTTTGAGTTATTTTAGCCGGGCCAGCTTCCTCCAGGGAAGGAGGGGCTGTGTGTGACGCGGGGGAGTCATCTGGAGGGCACTGGGCCGGCCTAACTTCCTCCAATGGCAGAGAAGCAGAGTCAGCAGGGGAATCACTTAGAGGTTGTTGGGGGTTGGGGACAAGGGCAGGGGATAAGAAGGAGGAGGAGAGTCCAGTAGAATCTTGAGACTCAGGGAGAACAGAGGGTGGAGGAGGAGGAGCAGAGGGTTTGAGAGATAGAATCGTGGTGGAAGGAGTAGGAGCGTAGGCAGGGACAAGGAAAGGCTTCACCCATGGAGGAGGAGATTTGCAGAGGTCCTGCCAAGTTAAGATATATGGCTGTTGATCTGGATGGCTATGTGGCCTCAGCTGAAAGACAATATCTCTGATTTTTCAAATTAGTGGGAAGTAGAAACATCCTTCTGGGGGCCATCCAACTCCAAAGGTGTGTCATTCTGAGGCACAGAGAGTCTGCCAGGTCCAGCGTTTTAATGAAAAAGAAAGATTCTGGGCCCTTAAGCAGACTTTGGTCCAGTGATCAAGGGTCAGGGAGAGAAGTGTTGAAGTGCTCTGTCCCAAAATGAGAGATACACAAGCAGTGAAAGCAACGACATACTACACAGACAAGACAAGACAATAAAGACAGACAATGGACGTCCAATACTGAGACAAGGACTGAGTAGCCCTCAAAACCTGATGGGCTGGCAATACCGAATCCGAAACAAAATATCACAGAGTCGAGGAGACTATTGTTCCTTGATTTTCTGAGTCCTCTGGGGCGTCCCCCAGGGATGTGGCCTGTGGCTCTGTGACACGTCTGTCAGCCACCGTCAGAGAGAGCTCATGCTCAACACCGATAGCGATTTTGCAAAACCCTAACCTGCAACCTGAAACCGGAAAGAGTCACCTTACTTACCCTGAAAGGAGCCCCTTGGGGGTCTTTCGTCCGCCACTGCTGGATCTCGCTGGTGCCTCCAGATGTAAAGATCGGGTGAGCGACAGAGGAAGAGACCACCAAGAGAATGTCTCATGCAACAGTAAAGGGTTTATTGGGAGACCAGCTTTCTGGGGCTCAGAGGTCACTTGAATAGAGCAGAGAGCAATGAAAACAGCTTAAGCAGAGCTTATATACTTTCCTTGGAGAGGGCAGGGAGGGAAGTTTATTGATGGGTCAGGGCAAGGGGGAGGTTTGCGTGCAAACGGGTGAGGGTGTGTATTCTGCAGTTTGGCAGTTGGGGACAGCACATTCTGGAAACAAGATTAGCAAACAGTCCTCAAGTTTCCAACAGTGTTTTGTTAAGCATACAGAAAAACAGGAAGTGACAAGTACCTATTTTATTAACCTTTCACCAATGCCTAAATGGAATGTGAGCATGGTTTACTAAAAACATCCATGTCCACGTTGCCTAATGCTCTCAAATCAATCTTATTTGTGACTACATATTTGTTTCTTCCTAAGATTATATATTGAACCTCAACCCTGTTGAAAATGACTAATCGTATCACTCACTTTGTATTTTGCCTGATTTCCTAATGTCTCTATTGATATCTGCTTTCCTACATATTTTCACGAGTTCATCATTGTGACTGACTCTTCACATGTGCTGACATTTACATTCACTCTCTATCCGAAATCCTATTGCTAAAGAACTTTTGGTCGAAATCCTATACTCACTCTTTTTTTCTAAATCTACTGACTATCTTCCTAATCCTACCAACTATACCTTTTTGACTGGATGATCTCTTCTACAATCAATCATCCAAGGTACAAGATCTTAAGCCATTGTATATTGATTTATCTGAGACATCTATGCAGAATATAATTCAAAGCTAAGTATTCCAATCAACAGCCCAATGCCCTTCTTGGATTCAAATCTTATCTAGATTTCTGTGTTCATACATATATTTCACTAATATATTCTTGTAAATATCGCAAGTTCCCAATACCATTGTTTGTTCCTCAGTATGATTCCTAACCCAAATCGAACCTGTTATTACCCTAAACATACACTGTTCCCTCAAACTAAGTTTACAGATGAGCCGGGACAGAGTTTGTCTTACAATAGTAATGTAGGGGGTCTTCCACCTGCTGAGAACATCAAAGTTCCAGGCAGAAATGATACCCTGGAGAAGTTGCAGGCAGCTATGAAGGACCTAAGAGATCAAAAGTCATATTCCATGGCAAGCAACCTGGTCAGTATGAAGGGATGTGTCTGAATCAGCCTCTCCTTTCCTATTGTAGAGAAGACTGATCAAACCATGCCTGCATGGAAAGCTGTTCCCAGGTGCCTATGCTTGATATACCATTCTAACTTGTGAAAGTGTCACAGGAAGTAGGAGCAGCCTCCATCTCATGGGACCCTTGGAAGCAACTGTAAGTACAAAGTGGTGGCCAAGGCAGTGACTTCATTCAGTTCCTGAAGGAAGTGACCTCACCTCACTTCTTTGGTGATGGAAATCTCTGGACTTGTGATCCAGGAAGCCAGGCACCCAGAGCCAGTCCCAGTCCCAGTTCCAGTGGTCTCACTTGTTTGGATTTACCAAGGACAGAGTCAGTCTTCCTTGGTACCTACTGATATGAGGATTGTCAAATGCCAGAAGAGCTCTGAAGAGGGACCTTTCCTGAGAAAGCAGGTATTGGTTCACCACTGGCTCCTGAAAACTTCACAAAGTTGCCCAAGGAGACCAGATCTGAGACAGGACAGGCCATTTCAGGGGAACATAGTATGGCCCACCAGTTAGAGGACACTCTGGATAGTCACAGACCTACTTGTGTTAAAGAGGTGCCTTTTTGCGTGTGGGTGTGAGTTTGTGGTTTTCTCTCAATTTCTGAGAATAGGTAGGAAAGGCTCTTTGTTTGGATTGTAGTGGACTGTTTCTAATAAGTCGTTTGACAGGGCTAGTGTTTCTATGTCTGTGTATCCCACTGTGTCTGTGGTTGTAGACATTAGACAAGAGAATGCATCAATGCATGTGTCCTGTCTAGTAGAAAACTCTCCAGTATTTATTCTGCCTAATTGATGAATGGACTGTGGTGTGCCTTATGGATGGGCAACACCTACTAACTTCCTAAGTTAATGTTTTCTTCCTGAATTCTGGACACTCTCTAGTATAGGCTCATGGTTTTGTGTCTAAGATATGTACCATCTCCAAGATATGTGACATGTCCATATACTTGAGAGCTGTAGAGAATGGGAACATCTTAGAGAACTCAGATATCAGTGTGACCAGTAAACTCTCAGTGGAGAAACCCTGCTTTGGTTCATTTGCTTACCTATGGTTCTGTTGCCCTGAATTTCAGGAAGGTCTTTGCCTCAGGCCACCCCTTTGTGAAGCCTGAATAAAACAGTTTTCAAATGAAAATAAATGGGCATAACCTGTGGCTCTTTGCTTAATTGCTTTGGAAAGGGATGTGTCTGAATCAGCCTCTTGGCCCTGTATGAGGTTGTGGCTTAGATTCTCAGCACATGATGAATCTAAAGATAGATTCCATGTGTGCAATCAAAAGCAAAATGGCCAAAAATCTGTCATTGTTGATTAGTCTCTTGCCTTCCTCTGTTAGGTCCCTGACCTCTATCAAGTGAGAATAGGGATCATTTGGGTCAAATGAGTTCTTTGAAGCCCTGAAGAGATGCTTGTGTTTTCTTATGACTCCAAATCACATAAAAAAATCTATCGCTGAGAATCAGTAGGCCTCAAATTGGAGAAGCAGAGCAGTATTAATGGCAGGTCTATTAGATCACTCCAGGTTCACAGGAAGGGTGTCCATGCCACCTTGACTTTAGGCAAATGAGGGGTAAGGGAGATTTTTTTGGACACTCTTTTGGGATGTGTCCCGCTTTGAAACCTCCAGCCACAGGTTATGATGAGTGTCTATATTTAATAAGATGAGGGCCATGTAGGAGTATTTTGGTTTAAATTGTGGTCATTCGTGTGGCAGTTGGAAGAGATGACTGGATCCACCTGGGCTTGAACTCTGGTGTCATTCCCCTGAAAGACTGAGTTCTGGATCAGACCTCAAAGAAGTATTGCCATGAATGTGTTGGGATTTTCGGAGGCCACACATGAGATTCGCCCTTGGAATCTGGGAACTAGGCCCAGGGTGGCTTTCCACAGAGCACTGGGAATCTCAGCCAAGATATCACATAATTTTATTCTGAAAGACTTTGAAGCCATATTTACTAGTCAAAACACACATGGACCTCAATTGTAGACCTCAGTGGGCCTGAATTCTTGTGACCTTTTGGCCACTCTTTGGGAGGACTTGCCTGTGAGAGTTCTCCAAAACTTTCATTGAAATCAGCTTCCTCACCATTGAATGATTCCTGAATGAATTGAAACCCACAGTGCCTCCAACTTCATCCTTGAAAATTGACTAGATAAATACCATAAAATTTTTGAAATTCCAATGACCAGATGGCACTGGAGAACCTTTGGATGTCCTGTTGCTGATCATGACTGTACCAGACAGTGCATTGATTGACTGGATTTCATGAAAATTGTGGAGAACAGAGATGCCATTAAGTTGGTGCCTTCTTAGTAGTGGGACTAGAGCAGTGGTGAGCAAGTGTGTAATAAAACATCTGTTGTGGGGTCATGTGGATCTGCTATTGGCTTCCAAATCGCTGTGACTGACATGGTGCAGCTAGCAGACCCTTATATGTACAGACATCTTGTTATATGGAGAGGTTTCAGGGCAATGTTCAGAATCAGGTTGCTTTGGTCAAGGGGGCAACCTATGTGGTATACAAGCCCTGTTGGTGCATTATCCTGCAGACCCTGACCCACCACATTTGACAGAACTTCCTCCAGCATGGTGTCCCAGTTGAACGCATTGTATTTCCTGAAGCAAGTACCAAACTCCGAGTGCAGCAGCAAGAAACACTGTGAAAAGTGGAGGATGATGAAATGGCTTCACAGTCCACGTGGGGAGACACTTAGCCCCCAGTGGCCACAGATTACATACAAAGAGAGAATTCAGCACTGCTGCCTCATTTTCATTGTAAAATAAGAATCCATGTCCTCCAGGTCACATAGATGCAGACCCACCTTTGATGCTCTCACTACAAAGAGAATTCAGCACTGCTGCTTCATGTTCATTGGGAAATTATAACCATGTCCTCCGAATCACAGAGATGAAGACCCATCTTTTATGGTCTCACTAGAAAGGAACCTAAAGAACCTGACAACTACATGTATTTCAAGTCCCCAACCTAAAGGCAGTTTCTGCAGACGTCTTTAGGCAGGCAAATCTCCATGTTTGTGGAGTTTTTAAACTGTCCCTTATTTTTGGAAACTGTTCTATCATCTCCAAGGTTGTGAACTCCTGAGCATTTTCTATTTCAGATATGTATTTAAAGATTTTCTAACTCTTCTCCTCTAATTGTGTCTTACTTGGGGCGAAGGTAATGTCAAGGCATTGTTCTGGATGAGAGTAGAAAAATTTTTTGTGAAGCACATATTTGATAAACATTGGATTCTTCTTCTTATTTTCCATTCGAAATACTGAATCCCTGACACTAACTCATACCCTACTATAATATGACTACTAATCCTAATATGATGGAGAAAAATACCCAAGCAGAATGAATATGCAAGCATTTCAGAGAAGGCATGGTGTATAGTAGGACTTCCCTCTTGCACGATAAAGGGTAGGTTTTATAAATCTAGTCAATTTTTAATTGAAATAGTCCTCCATGTGTTTTTAAAGTTAACAAATATGTGAATTCCTGTCTCCCATTCTCTGTAGCCTACTCAGCACATGTATTTTTATATGCACATATAGAATTCTACCTGGTATCACACGTACATTTTTATGAGTTGGCTGACTTGGCAGAAACAAATTGTGAGAAGAGATCTCTCCTCCTAAATGCTGTTGGAACTGAAAATTCAAACAATGGGTGAGCTTCCTAGTAGAACAATGTTATACATAAATCCATGTTTAGTAAAATAAATAATTTTGCATCTGTGGATGATTTATATTACATGATGAATTACGATTGGCATATAGATATTGATACTTTTTAATGTATTTTTTGTGGTTTTTAATATATATAAATATATATAAATACATATATAAATATATATATATATATATATATATATATATATACAAATATATATATATATATATTCACACTCTTCACATTTTATAAAATATGAAATATATGTGTCTTATATAACTCCGTAAATTCATTTATGTTCATGTATGTGGATTTATAATCAACTTTTCACAAGATTATTCTCAGAAATACTCATCCACCTGAAATACATATTTGTTTCCCAGTTCTGAAAAGTAACTTCAATAAATGGTGCTTACAAATCCTAATATTTCTAGAGTAAATGACCCAGTTTAACATCAATGCAAGTAGATTCCTATAGGACATGATTTCTATTTTGACGTTCATTATAATTCAACACTGGTACATTACTATTTCTTCAGTTTTTGCACATCATAAGATATATATTTCATCCACAAGTTCACAAATTTATAGGAATTTGTTTCACTTTCAGTCACTTCCTGCTTCATAACACATGTATTCCTCCATGTTACTTGACTGGTCTTTCATGAGACCTCTTTCCAAACACATCATTTTCGATTTCCATAATCAATTTTGAAGCTAAACTCACACACTCTTCAAGATAAACCATAACATTAATATTACCATTAGATGTATAGCTGGTTGGAATAAATGTATGTATATCAATAAAAGATTTTCTGTATATTTTCACATTTCCGTTCAATGAATTATTTAATGTTGGAACCAGTTATGTTATTTATTCACAGTATGGTCTATTAATGCATTATCTCTATATTCAAAGACACAGTGTACACCTCTTTGTCCCCCCAATACTAATTTATACCTCTTCAAAATATTGCTCCCAGAAATGGTGGAAGAATTACTCATATCACCTTATCAATATATATATTTATATATATTTTTTATCACAGTAATATTCTGGACACAAAAAGCAAAGGTCACAATCATGATTGTATCAAACCCTAAATGGAAAGTGAGCATGGATTACTAAAACAACAATGTCCACGTTGCCAAATGCTCTCAGATGTAAATCCTATTGGTGACTACATATTTGTTTCTTCCTAAGATTATATATTATAGTTCGAGCCTGTTGAAAATGTCTAATCCTATCACTCACTTTATACTTTTCCTGATTTCCTAATATCTCAATTGATATCTGCTTTCCTACATATTTTCCCCAGTTCATCATTGTGTCTGACACTTCACATTTGGTGACATATACATTCACTGTCTACCCTAGACCCTATTGCTAAAGAAATTTTGGTCCAAATCCTATACTCACTCTTATTTCTAAACCTACTGACTATCTTCCTAATCCTACTGACTATTGCATTTTGACTCGATGTTCAATTCGACAATCAATCGTCCAAGGTATAAGGTCCTAAGCCATTGTATTTCAATTTATCTGAGACATATATACAGAAAATTATTAAAACCTAAGTATCCCACTCAAGGGCCCAATGCCCTTCTCGTTTCAAATCTTACCTAGGTTTCTGTTTTTATACTTATATTTCAGCTATATATTCTTGTAAATATCACAGGTTCCCAATACCATTATTCATCCGGCAGAGAGATTCTTAACCCAAATAAAACATGTTATTAACCCTAAACATACACTGTTCCCTCAATCTAACTTTACAAAAGAGGAGGGACAGAGTTGGTCTTACAATACTGGAATGTAGGGGATCTTCCACCTGCTGAGAACATCAAAGGTCCATGCAGAAATGACCCCTGGATAAGATATAGGCAGCTATGAAGGACATGAGAAAGCAAAAGTTAAATTCTATGGCAAACAACCTGGTCATGATGAAGGGATGTGTCTGAATCAACCTCTAAATATAGAGAAGATGGACCAAACAAGGCCTGTGTGAAGAGCTGTTCACAGGTGCCTATGGTTGATATACCATTCTAACTTGTGAAAGTGTCACAGAAAGTAGGGGCAGCCTGCATCTCATGGGACGCTTAGAAGTAACTGTTAGGACAAAGAGGTTGCCAAGGCAGTGACCTCATTCAGTTTCGGAAGGAAGTGACCTCACCTCACCTCCTTGTCGATGGAACTCTCTGAACTTGTGATCCAGGAAGAGACACACCCAGAGGCACTCGCAGTCCCAGTTCCAGTGGTCTCACTTGTTTCAATTTACCAAGGACAGAGTCAGTCTTTCTTAGTTCCTACTGATGTGAGGATGGCCAAATGCCAGGAAAGCTCTGAAGAGGGGACTTTCCTGAGAAAGCAGGTAGTGGCTCACCCATGGCTCCTGACTACTTCACAGAGTTGGCCAAGGAGACCAGATTTGATACAGGAGAGGCCATTTTGGGGGAATATAATATGGCCCATCAGTCTGAGGACACTCCGGATAGTCACAGACCTACTTGGGCAAAAGAGGTGCCTTTGTGGGTGTGGATGTGTGTTTCTGGTTTTGTCTCATGTCCTGAGAATAGGTAGGAAAGGCTGTTTGTTTGGATTGGCGTTGACTGTTTCTAGTAAGTCGTTTGACAAGTCAAGTGCTTCTATATCTGTGCATCCCACTCTGTCCGTGATTGTAGACATTAGTAAAGAGAATGCATCAATGGATGTGTCCTGTCTAGTAGAAAGCTTCCAGGCATTCATCCTGCCAAATTTATGAATGGACTGTGGCTTGCCTTATCGAAGGGTAACACCTGCTATCTTCCAAGGTTTCTGTTTTCTTCCTGAATTCTGGCCACTCTCCAGAATAGCCTCATGGTTTTGTGTCCAAGATATGTACCACCTACAAGTTCTGTGATATGGCCATGTTCTGGATAACTGACGGCAATGGCGAGCATCTCAGAAAACTCAGATATCAGTGTGACCAGGAAAGTCTCAGTGGAGAAACCCTGCTTTGTGCCTTTTGTTTACCTCTTGTTTGTTGCCCTGAATTTCAGGAAGGTCTTTCCCTCAGGCCACTCCTTTGTGAAGCCTGAAGAAAACAGTTTCAAATGGAAATAAATGGGATTCACCTGTGGCTCTTTGCTTATTTGCTTCGGAAATGGATGTGTCTGAATCAGACTCTTGGCCCTGTGTGAGGCTGTGGTTAGATTCTCAGCACCTGATGGATCCGATGTTTTCATCCAAACCCAAAATGGCCAAAAGAGCAGTCATTGTGGATGAAGTCTCTCGCCTTCCTCTGTAAGGTTCCTGAACTTCATCAAGTGAGAATAGGGATTCTTTGGGTCAAATGAGTTCTTCAAAGCCCTGAAGAGGGAAGCCCATAGGTGCTTGGGTTTTCTCATGTTTCTAATTCACATAAAGAATCTAAACCCCACAGTCAGTATTCCTCAAATTGGAGAAACAGAGCAGTATTAACGGAAGGCCTACTCGATTACTCTTGGTTCACAGGAAGGTGTTCAGGCCACCCCGACTTTAGGCAAATGAGGGGAAAGGGAGCTTATTTTGGACACTGTCTTGGGCTGCGCCCCTCATGGAAACCTCTAGTCAGAGGTTATAATGAGTGTCTATATGGAAGAAGATGAGGGCCATGCGGAAGTGTTTTGGTTTTAATTGTGGTTATTAGTTTGACGGTTGGAAATGATGACTGGCTCCACCTGGGCTTGAACTCTGCTGTAATTCTCCTTACAGACTGAGTTCTGGAACTGACCTCAGAGAAGTATTGCCATGAGTTGTGTGGGGATTTTAGGAGGCCATGCATGAGAGTCACCCTTGGAATTGAGATGTGTGCCCAGGAAGGCTTTCCACAAGGCACGGGGAATCTCAGCAAGGATATCACATGATTTTATTCTGACAAACTTGGCAGCCATAGTTGAGAGTCAAAACACACATGGACCTCACATTGTAGACCTCAATGGGCCTGGCTTCATGTGACCATTTGGCCACTCTTTGAGAAGACTTGCCTGTGTGTGTTCTCCTGTGCTTTCATTAAAATGAGCTTCCTCAACATTTAATGGTTCCTGAATAAATTGAAAATCATAGTGCCTCCAAATTCATCCACGAACAATGGCTAGAAAAATACCATGGAATTTTTGAAATTTTCATGTCCAGGTGTCACTGGAGAACCTTTTGATGTCCATTTGCTGATCATGAGTATACCAGACAATTCGTTGATTGACTGGGTTTCATGAAAAATGGTGTAGAACAGAGATGCCAGTAAGTTGGAGCCTGCTTAGTAGCGGGTCTAGAGCAGTGGTGGGCAGGTGTGTGATAAAAAATCTGTGTTGGGGCCATGTGGATCTGCCATTGGCTTCCAAATGGCTTGTGACTGACATGGTGCAGCTAGCAGACCCTTATATGTTAAGGCATCTTGTTATATGGAGAGGGTCAGGACAATGTTCAGAATCAGGTTGCTATGGGCCTGGGGGCAAGCTATGTGAGATAGAAGCCTGATTGGTGCATTCTCCTGCAGACCCTGACCCACCGCATGTGACAGAACTCCTTCCAGCATTATGTCCCAGTTGAACTCCTTGTATTTCGTGAAGCAAATACCCAACTCCCAGTGAAGCAGCAAGACACACCAGGAAAACTAGAGGATGACCAAATGGCTTCACAGTCTACACGGAGAGACACTTAGACCGCAGTTGCCACAGTTTACCTACAAAGTGAGAATTCAGCACTGCTGCCTCAGGTTCATTGAAAAATAAGATACCATGTCCTCCAGGTCACATAGATGCAGACCCAATTTTGGTGCTCTCACTACATAGGAAGCTAAAGCTCCTGACAACAACATATATTTCAAGTACCCAAACTCAGAGGCAGTTTCTCAAGATGTCTTTAGGCCTGCAGAGCTCCATGTTTGTGGAGTGTTTACCCTGTCCCTTACTTTTGGAAACTCCTCTACCACCTCCAAGGTTGTGAACTCCTGAGCATATTCCGTTCAAGATATTTATTCCCAGATTTTCTAACTCTTCTCCTCTAATTGTGCATTACTTCAGGCGAGGGTAATATCAAGGAATTGTTCTGGATGAGAGTGGGAAGATTTTTGTGTAGCACATATTTGAAAACACATTGGGTTTATTTTCCTATTTTCCATTTGGAATAATGAATCTCTGACACTAACCCATACCCTACTAGACTCTGACTACTAATCCTAATATGATGGAGAATAGTAACTCAAACAGAATAGAAATACAAGCAGTTCAGAGGAGGCATGGTGTATATTTGGACTTCCCTTTTTCATTATATAGGTTAGGAGTTATAAATAAGTCAATGTTTATTGAAATAGTTCACCATGTGTTTTTAAAGTTAAGAAATATGTCAATTCCTGTCTCTCTTTAGCCTTTTTCAGCTCATGTATTATTATATGCACATATAGAATCCTACCTGGTATCACACGTACCTTCTTCTGAGGTGGGTGACTTGGCACATACAAATTGTGAGAAGAGATCACTCCTCCTAAACGCTGTTGGAACTGAAAATTCAACCAAAGTGTGAGCTTCCAAGTTGAACAACATTATACATAAATCCATTTTTAGTAAAATGTATATTTTTGGATATGTGGAAGATATATATTTCATGATGAATTTCGATTGGCATATATACTGCTTCTTTTTAATGTCTGTGTGTGTGTGTGTGTTTGTGTGTGTGTGTGTATATATATATATATATATATATATATATATATATATATATCTTCAGATTTTTCAAAATATAAAATATATGTGTCTTATTATACACTCCCTAAAATCATTCATATTCATGTATGTGGATTTATAATCAACTTTTCACAAGATTATTCTCCGAAATATTCATACACCTGAAATTCATATTTGTTTTCTAAAACTGAAAACTGACTTCAGTAAATGGTGCATACAAATCATAATATTTCGTCATTGCAAGATGGCCACGAATAGAGTGCATCACACCAAGTGTACTGCACCACTGCAGAGGTGAATAACGAGTTAGAGTGACAAAAAAACTATCTTGTTAGGAAATTACAGCAAAATGGGGGTGCACCAAAACCTAGAAGAAGGATTTCTAGCACCATGTTCCGGTAATTGAGTCTCAAACACGAGCCAAATGTGCGACCCGAGATCCCATTTGACTGATCCGCGCGGCCCACCCAGTGGCTAAAGACGGTGCGGCACCACCGAGATGGGTCCAATAAGCAGGGAGAAACGTTGATGAGGATTCTGTGGAATCCTGCCGGTAGAGCCCCCACTGAGCCCTGAGCTGAGTTCAGGATTTCAGACAGGGAAGGAAGCGGTACAGTTCTATCTCCCACAATGGAAACTCTTCCAAGGAAACCAATGGCCATCATCTTGGAGAGCTGAAGTAACCACAGCCACTCTCCTACAGATTACAACAATAAAACAGGAGTGTGTTATTCAGCTCATCTCCCATATATCGGGGAATTCGCATAAAATCTCTCCTAGGATTTCCGGGGGAGAGATTATCATAGCGAGCCTGCATAAAGATGGGGGAAAACAAGAGGCAACTGACCTTCAACTCCCCCTCTCATCAACTGTGAAAATAAAACCTGTCTAACCAGTGCTGGGGGAGGGGCAAGTGGAAAAAATCAAAAGAATAGAGTGTCTGGCTTCCCAATAGACACCCTCCACAACCAACAAACGGCAGGCCCAGAGTACAGTTTGAACTGCCGAGAGCCATCACTCAGGGGAAATCTGGTCTTGCAGGAAAAACCAGGACTAGCAGGAGAAACCAGAGGACTAGAGGCCAGGCCCTTGTGACTGGGCAGCGGGAGACTGCAGGCCCACAGGCGACAGTCCCCCCGCTGCCCGCGTGACTAGGCGGCTTGGGAACGCCCTGCCCCCGGCGACCGACCACACCACTGGGTGGCTAGAGATCGCCCGCCCGCCAGTGACAGCCCATCTGCTGCACAAGTGACTGGGTAGCTGGAGACCGCCTGCCCGCCAGTGACCCGGAGCTGAAACCAACAAGTGACAGTACAGTCCCACCCCCCTATACGGACACCTCAGCAAGGAGCCTTGGGCCTGCCAAAACAGAGAGGTGACGTCACTGGAGCTCGGCCTTCGGAATTTCTTCCAAGCGGAATCCACTTTAACATGCATAGTCTACCAACACAAAGGAGAGACAACAGAGACATACAACACCAAAACAAATCTCTAGAATAAAGCAGAAACACAGCAATCAAATAGAGCTGGAAAGTAACGTGAACATCATGAAAAAACAATGGAATAAAAGGAGTACAAACAATGCAGGACAACTTAATTCTACAGGAGGACCTAGAAGCACCAGAAACAGGGATAGGGAATGAAATCAAGGCATACTTAACTCAGATGGAAAGAAATATTAGAGAAGACATGAGGCAGCAAGTCCAAGGAATAAAAGTATATTTTGAAAATGAATTAAACAAACAAATTCAAATGGCAAAAAATGAGCTTTACCAAAAAATAGAGATCTTAAAAAAATTCAAACAGTAATTCTAGAAATGCAGGAAACTATAAACCAAATTAAAAACTCAAACAAGAATATTACAAATAGAGTAGATCAAGTAGAAGTCAGAAAATCAGAAAATGAAGACAAAGTTTATCAACTTGAAAAGAATATAGTCAACACAGAAAAGATGCTTAAATCTATTCAAGAGATAAGGGATGTCAAAAAAAAAAAACTTGAGAGTCATCAGGATAGAAGAAGGCATAGAGATTCAAACCAAAGGAATGGACAACATATTAAATGAAATAATTCTAGAAAACATCCCAGAGATGAAAGATGGATTGGATTGCCAAATCCTGGAAGCCTACAGGACCCCAAACATTCAAAAACATAATTTACCAAATCCAAGACATATGATTATGAAGATAGCCAACATACAGAACAAGGAGACAATATTAAACGCTTATAAGAGAAAGGAGGCAGATTACATTCAGGGGTAAACCAATTAGGTTAACGACTGATTTTTCATCACAGACTTTGAAAGAGAGAAGATCCTAGAACAATGTATTTCAAATGCTGAAAAATAATGGATTCCAACCAAGAACACTGTACCCAGCAAAATTAAGCTTCAGATTTGAAAATGAAATTAAAGTCTTTCATGATAAACAAAAGCTAAAAGAATATGCAGCCAGAAAACCAGCACTGCAAAGCATTTTGAGCAAAATACTACAAGAAGAAGAATTGAAAAATAGTGCCCAAAACTAACAGCAGGAGGTATTTCAGTAAAGGGGGAGGAAAATAACCAAAAAAGTAAAAACTAGCCAAACTAAAATATAATAAATAAATAAACATGACTGGAAGTACAAATCATATTTCAATTGTAACCTTAAATGTTAATGGCCAAAACTCACCAATCAAGAGACATGGGCTAGTAACGTGGAAAAAAAAAAACCAACAATATGTTCTCTTCAGGAGACCCATATGATAGGAAAAGACATACACAGGCTGAAGGTAAAAGTTTGGGAAAAATCATACCACTCACATGGCCCTCGGAAGCAAGAAGGAGTGGCCATACTCATATGGAATAAAATCAATTTCAAACCTAAGTAAATCAAAGGGATAAAGAAGAACACTATATTCTTTTAGAAGGAACCATCCACCAACAAGACTAACAATTATCAATTTGTATGCACCAAGCAATGGAATTGCAACATTCATAAAACAAACTCCCCTCAAGTTCAAGAGTCACATAGACTACAACACAATAATTATGGGTGAATTCAACACACCACTCTTGGCATTGGACAGATCCTCTAGAGAGAAACTGAATAAAGAAACTATAGAACTCAACAGCACAATCGATAACCTAGACTTAACAGACATATATAGAATATATCAACCATCATCAAGTGGATACACGTTCTTCTCAGTAGCAGCACATTGATCCTACTCAAAGATAAACCATATATTATGCCATAGGGCAATTCTTAGTAAATATAAAGGCATGGAAATAATACCATGCACCATATCTGATCATAATGGAATGAAACGGGAAATCAATGATAAAAGAAGGAAGGAAAAATCCTGCATCACATGGAAAATGAACAACATGCTACTGAATGATCAATTGGTAACAGAAGACATAAAGGAGGAGATAAAAAATTTCTTAGAGACAAATGACAATACAGACACAATGTACCGGAATCTATGGGACACAGTGAAAGCAGTTTTAAGAGGGAAATTCATTTATTGGAGTTCTTTCCTCAAAAAAAGAAAAACCAGCAAATAAATGAACTCATGCTACACCTCAAAAACCTAGAAAAGGAAGAGCAAAACAACAGCAAATGTAGTAGAAGACAAGAAATAATCAAATTTAGAGAAGAAATCAACAAAATTGAAACAAAGAAAAACATTGAAAAAATTGATAAAAGTAAAAGTTGGTTTTTTGAAAAAATAAATAAGATCGACAGGCCCTTAGCCATACTAATGAACAGAAGAAGAGAGAGAACTCAAATTACTAAAATACGGGATGAAAAAGGCAATATCACAACAGACACTACAGAAAAAAGAAGATAGTTAGAAAGTATTGTGAAACACTATATTCAAATAAAATTGAAGATAGTGAAGGTATTGATAAATTTCTTAAGTCATACGATCTGCCCAGATTGAGTCAGGAAGACACACACAATTTAAACAGACCAATAACAAAGGAAGAAATAGAAGAACCATCAAAGGACTGCCAACCAAAAAAAACCCTGGACTCGATGGGTATACAGCGGAGTTCTACAAAACCTTCAAAGAAGAACTAATACCAATATTATTCAAGCTATTTCAAGAAAAACAAAAAGAAAGAGCTCTTCCAAATTCATTCTATGAGGCCAACATCACCCTGATCCCGAAACCAGACAAAGACACTTTAAAGAAAGAAAACTACAGAACAATATCTCTAATGAACTTGGATGCAAAAATTCTCAATAAAATCCTGGCGAATCGAATACAGAAGCATATCAAAAAAATTGTGCTTCATGATCAAGTAGGATTCATCCCTGCGATGCAAGGCTGGTTCAATATATGGAAATCAATAAATGTAATCCACCACATCAATAGACTTAAAGACAAGAACCATATGATCATCTCCATTGATGCAGAAAAAGCATTCGACAATACAGCATCCCTTTATGTTCAAAACACTATAAAAACTAGGGATAAAAGGAACTTACCTCAACATGGTAAAAGCTATATATGCTAAAAATCAGGCTAGCATCATCCTAAATAGAGAAAAGCTGAAGAAATTCCCTCTAAAATCTGGAACAAGACAGGGATGCCCTCTATCACCACTTCTATTCAATTAAGTTCTAGAAATACTAGCCAGAGCAATTAGACAGACAAAAGAAAATAAAGGCATAAAAATAGGAAAGGAAGAATTTAAATTATCGCTATTTGTAGATGACATGATAATATATTTAACAGACCCAAAAGGGTCTACAAAGAAACGGCTTGAGTAAATAAATGAATTCATCAAAGTGGCAGGATATAAAATCAACACACATAATTAAAAGGCATTTTTGTATATCAGCAACAAAACTTCTGAAATGGAAATGAGGAAAACCACTCCATTCACAATATCCTCAAATAAAATAAAATACTTGGGAATCAACCTAACAAAAGAGGTGAAAGATTTATATAATGAAAACTACAGAACTCTAAAGAGAGACATAAAAGAAGATCTTAGAAGATGGAAAAATGAACCCTGTACATGGATAGGCAGAAATAACATTATCAAAATGGCAATATTACCCAAAGTTCTCTACAGGTTTAAAGTGATGCCAATCAAAATCCCAACAGCATTTCTTGTAGAAAAAGATAAATCAATCATGAAATTCTTATGGAAAAACAAAAGACCCAGAATAGCAAAAGCAACTCTAAGCAGTAAGTGTGAATCTGGAGTTATAGCGATATCAGAGTTCAAACTGTACTACAAAGCAATAGTACCAAACACAGTGTGGTACTGGTACCAAAACAGGCAGGTGGACCAATGGTACAGAATGGAGGACACAGAAACCAATCCACAAAATTACAACTTTCTTATATTTGATAAAAGGGCTAAAAGCATGCAATGGAGAAAGAATAGCATCTTCAACAAATGGTGCTGGGAAA
Source organism: Callospermophilus lateralis (assembly GCF_048772815.1). Lineage (NCBI taxonomy): Eukaryota > Metazoa > Chordata > Mammalia > Rodentia > Sciuridae > Callospermophilus > Callospermophilus lateralis. The sequence goes on from NW_027514409.1 coordinate 885,107, forward strand.
ATTGGAAATCCATATGCAAATAAATGAAACTGAATTTCTTTCTCTTGCCATGCACAAAGGTTAACTCAAAATGGATCAAGAAGCTAGATATAAAATCAGAGACACTGTGTCTGATAGAAAAAAAGTTGGTTACGATCTTCATACTGTGGGGTCGGGCTCCAAATTCCATAATAAGACTCCCATAGCCCAAGAGTTAATAACAAGAATAAACAAATTGGACTTACTTAAACTATAAAGTTTTTTCTCAGCAAGAGAAACAATAAGAGAGGTAAATAGAGAGCCTACATCCTGGGAACAAATTTTTACCCCTCACACTTAAGATAGAGCCCTAATATCCAGAATATACAAAGAACTCAAAAAATTAAACAATAAGATAACAAATAATGTAATCAACAAATGGGACAAGGAACTGAACAGACACTTCACAGAGGAAGACATACAATCCATCAACAAGTACATGAAAAAATGCTCACCATCTCTAGCAGTCAGAGAAATGCAAATCAAAACCACCCTAAGATACCATCTCACTCCAGTAAGATTTGCAGCTATTATGAAGTCACAGAACAACAAGTGTTGACGAGGATGTGGGGAAAAGGGTACACTTGTACACTGCTGGTGGGACTGCAAATTGGTGAAGCAAACTTTGGAAGCAGAATGGAGATTCCTGGGAAAACTGGGAATGGATCCACCCTTTGAACCAGCTTTTGTCCTTCTCAGACTATTCCCTGAGGATCTTAAAAGAGCGTACTATAGGGATACTGCCACATCAATGATCATAGTGGCACAATTCAAAATAGGTAGACTGTGGAAACAAACTAGATGCCCTTCAATATATGAATGGATAAAAAAAAATGTGGCATCTATACACAATGGAGTATTATGCAGCACTAAAAAATGACAAAATCATAGAATTTGTAGGGAAATGGATGGCATTAGAGCAGATTATGCTAAGAGAAGGTAGCCACTCTTTAAAAAACAAAAGTCAAATGTCTTCTTTGATATAAAGAGAGCAACTAAGAATAGAACAGGGAGAAAGAACTTGAGGAAAAGATTAACATTAATCAAAGACGAGAGAGGAAAGCAAAAGGGAGAGAGAATGGAAACCATATGGAAATAGTAGGAGACCCTCAGTGTTACACAAAATTATATATAAGAGGTAGTGAGGGGAAAGCGGGGTGGAATAGGGAGAGAAGTGAAAAACAGCAGATGAGGTAGAGAGGGAAGATGGGAGGGGAGGGGAGGGAATATAGTAGGGGATAGGAAATGTAGCACAATACAACAGTCACTTATATGACATTTTGTAAAAATATGAATGTGTAACCATTGTGATTCTGCAACTCGTATTTGGGGAAAATTGGGAGTTCATAACCCAATTGAGTCAAATGTATGAAAGATGATATACCATGAGCTTTGTAATGTTTTGAACAACCAATAAAAAATAAATAAATAATGGTTTAAAATTGAGTGGGAAGATATCAGCTAAAAAAGTGTTGAGATGCATTCATTTTGCTAAGCAGAAACTTTGTTTTGTTTAGTTGTATCTATCACAAATTTATTGTACCAGAAAACTGGTTTTAAAAATGCACATAATTGAGATTAAAGGTTAATCCACCTACCCTCCTGAAAAATTCATAGTATTTCCTATATTTTTCATATTTCATTTTTTAGTGAATATTTTGTCATGGACCAGTTCTAGTCTTAGGCTATTCTTCCAGAATACTAACTCAACTGACAAGTTGGTACAATGTGTTGGATTGTTCTTTTCATCTTTTATTTAATAGTTTCTAACTGATAATGTGTATTTTTTCTTATCTTTATATGGACATACATACCCAACTGTATCTTTGCATTTTATGTTTTACTGGGAAAGAGACTCATCAAAAGCTCTGTATTATATGTATCAGTAATCAAACATTTAGAGATTGCAATTATTCTTAATTGTGCCTAAAAATATCTTTGTACCATTTTTCTTATAAAGATTTAGAATTATTAATACTGCCCCTACTGTAATAAGTAACTACTTACAAAAAGGATTAAACAATTGACTTTATATCAATTATGAATATGAAAATTACTAAAATAAGTATTTTTTAATTAACACACAATTGATAGAAATTGAAATCACAAGAAGGCCATTTGAAATGTCAGTGCATATGGTCCTTAAATAATAGGTTGTTCAAAAAAAAATTTCTCTAATTCATAAGAGTTAATATGCCATATTACAACTTAATGTGATATAAAACCTTAAATTATCAGTATTGATAAATAAGAATGATACCTGTTAACTTAAACATGCTTATTTGATTTTCACTGTATGATGTTAATTCTGGAAGACTTGAAAATTAAGAAAGACTTGGTATATATTATTTCTAACAGGCTAATCAAAGTAATTTTATATATATATGTATATATATATGTAATACATGTGAATGAATATAGATGCATATGTATAATAAATGTATTGTAATATATCTATCAGGTGATTATAATTTTTAAATTTTCTCAAGAAAAAAGAATGACTATAAAATCAGTTTTAAATGTAAATTTCATAGCATACTAGTGTTTGTAATGACATGAGAGAAAAATACATAAGGAGGGAAAGTGAAAAAGAATAGAGAGAAGGGGGAAAACGATTAAGAAAGTGAGTAATGAAGAGGGTGAGGAGTTTTTGATGATAAGATAAAGTGGAGGAGCTGGGTTTCTGGCTCAGTGTTAACATGCTTGTCTAGCATGTTTGAGGCACTGGGTTATATTCTCATCACCACATACGAATAAATAAAATGAAGGTCTATGAACAACTGAAAAAATAAAAAATGAAAAAGGAGAAATATTACCAAAATTCCAAGTTTTTATGAATGTTAAATAAAAAACAATTATGTTACATAGCCTTATGCAATTTCTAGACTCCCCAAAATAGTCATTAAATGTTAGATTATTAGTGCTATAACTGAAAACCTATTGCTCTTTCCTCTACATTCTGTGGCATGCTAGTGCTAAAATAAAGTGTATTATGACACCAAAAAAAATCAAATATTTCTACAGTAACTGACCCAGTTTAACATCAATGCATGAAGATTCCTATGGGATATAATGTGTATTTTGACGTTCATTTTCATTCAAAACTGGTACATTACTATTTCTCCAGTTTATGCACATGATAGGATGTATATTTCATCCACAATTTAGCAAATTTATACGCATTTGTTTTACTTTCCATCACTTCCTGCTTCAGAACACATGGATTACTCCATGTTTCTTGACTGCTCTTTTTAAGAGACTTCTTTATAAACACATTATTTTCGATTTCCATTATCAATTTTGAAGCAAAACTCACACAACCGTCATGATAAACCATAACCCTAATATTATCATTAGATATAAAACTGGTTGGAATGAATGATTGTATTTCAATATAAGATTTCTTGTATACTTTCAGATATCATTTTAATCCATTATGTAAAGTGGAACCAGTAATATTATTTATTCACAGTATGGTCTATTCATGCATTATCTCTATATTGATAGACACAGGGTACACCTCTATGTACGCCCAATAATAATTTGTATATCTTCAAAATATTGCTCCCAGAAATAGTGGAAGAAATACTCATGTCAACTGATTTATACATACATTTTATCACAGTAGTATTCTGGACACAAAATGCAAAGGTCACACTTAGGATTCTCCCAAAAGCCTAAATGGAAAGTGAACATGGATTACTAAACTCATCCATGTCCAGGTTGCCTAATGCTCTCAAATGTCAATCATATTGGTGACTACATATGTGTTTCTTCTGAAGATTACATTTTCAATCTCAACCCTGTTGAGAATGTCTAAACCTATGACTCATTTTATAATTTGCCTGATTTCTTAATCTCTATTGATATCTGCTTTCCTACTATTTTCCCCAGTTCATCATTGTGACTGAATTTTCACATGTGCTGACATATATATTCAATCTCTACCCGACACCCTATTGCTAAAGAACTTTTGGTCCAAATCCTATACTCAATCTTCTTCCTAAACCTACCGACTATCTTCCTAATCCTAACGACAAATCCTTTTTGACTGGATGTTCTCTTCGTTATTCAATCATCCAAGGTGCAAATTCCTGTTCCATTGTATATCGCTTTATCTGAGACATATGTGCAGTACATAAGTCAAAGCTAATTAAACCACTCAAGGGGCAAATGCCCTTCTGGGCTTCAAATCATACCTAGATATCTTTTTCCATACTTATATTTCACCCACAAGTTAGCAAAATTATTTGCATTTTTGTCACTTTCAATTACTTCCTACTTCAGAACACATGCATTCCTCTATGTTTCTTGACTGGTCTTTTCATGAGACTTCTTTCCAAACACATTATTTTCCACTTCCATACTCACTTTTGAAGCAGAACTCACACACCTTTCATGATAAAATATAACCCTAATATTAGCATTAGATGTATAACTCATTGGAATGAATGATTCTATATAAATATAAGATTTCTTATATATTTTTAAATATCAATTCTCTCAATCCATTATTTAAAGTGGAATCAGTTATATTATTTATTCACAGTATTGTCAATTCATGCATTACTTCTATATTCATAGACACAGGGTACACCTCTGTGTACGCCCAATAATAATTTGTATATCTTCAAAATATTGCTCCCAGAAATGGTGGAAGAAATACTCATGTCAACTGATTTATACATACATTTTATCACAGTAGTATTCTGGACACAAAATGCAAAGGTCACACTTAGGATTCTCCCAAAAGCCTAAATGGAAAGTGAACATGGATTACTAAAATCATCCATGTCCAGGTTGCCTAATGCTCTCTAATGTCAATCTTATTGGTGACTACATATTTGTTTCTTCCTAAGATTATATATTGAAACTCAACCCTGTTGATAATGTCTAATCCTATCACTCACTTTGTACTTTGCCTGATTTCCTAATGTCTCTATTGATATCTGCTTTCCTACATATTTTCCGCATTTCATCATTGTGACTCATTCTTCACATGTGCTGACATTTACATTCACTCTCTAACCGAAACCCTATTGCTAAAGAACTTTTGGTTCAAATCCTATACTCACTCTTCTTCCTAAACCTACGGACTATATTCCTAATCCTACCGACTATCCCTTTTTGACTGGATGTTCTATTCCTCATTCAATCATCCAAGTAATGGTTGGGCGAGCGTCGGAAGAAGAGACCACCAAGTGTCTATCTCATGTAACAGCAAAGGGTTTATTGGGGGTCCAGCATGCTGGGGCTCAGAGTTCACTTGAAAAGAGTAGAGAGCCCTGAGAACAGCTTAAGCAGATGTTATCAACTTTTCCTTGCGAGTGCAGGGAGGGAAGTTAATTGATGTGTCAGGGCGAGTGTTCAGTTTGCATGCAACCTGGTGGGGGAGTACATTCTGCAGTTTGGCAGTTGTGGACAGCACATTCTGGGAACAAGATTGGCAAAAATTTCTCAAGATTTCAACAGTGTTTTGTTAAGTGTACAGAAAAACAGGAAGTGACAACTACATATTTTATTAACCTTTCATTCGACACTTCTTTTTCTGGCTACTTTTAATCATAAATATGATCATTGGGTGGTGTCATATTCCATGTCTGCTAGTGGGGTATTACCATTAGTTTAACTTGTCCAATTTGAGCCTGGAGAAAATTAATTACATGGTTGAGCAAGCAGGGTTTTATAGTTAGCAATAATGTGAGGATTATTATTGGACCCGCCAGGGTTGATAAATGCGTAGTTAACCAGGGGGACTTTGTGAACCAAGATTCAAACCACTCTTTTTGGGCCTCTCTCTCTCGTTGACGCTCTTCAAGTCGTCATTTTAATTTACTCATAGATTTTTTTACAACTCCAGTATGGTTGGCATAAAAACAACATTCTTCCATCAATGCAAAACAAAGGCCCTCTTCTCTCATGAAGAGAAATTCCAATCCTCGACTGTTCTGTAAAACAACTTCAGAGAGATAGGTTAAAGATTCCTGCAATGCTGTGATGGAGGTTTCTAATATCTTTAAGTTTTGGCCTATTGCTGCTTCTATTTGGGTCATTTGTTTTGTCCCATGGACCAAGGCAGTGGTTCTTGTGCCCACCCCTGCAGCAACATGTATTCCTAATAGGATGGCGAAAGTGAGGGATATATGTTCCCAGTAGAACCAGGTTTTATGCCCCCCTATTTGATCTTCAAATGAACCTGTGTCATGATAGAGCACTCTGGGAAACATTTGCACAACTACACAATTAATCACATCTTTTGACCACTTCATGAAAACATAAACAATGTTTTAAGTATATAGAATTATACTGTTGTAGGGATGGACAAGGCAAGGCACCTAAGATAGTACCAAAGACAGGAAAACAGTCCTATTTGTTTGCAACCATATTCAGAGGGCATTACTTCTGTTGTAATCAATTAAATCCCCGGAATCCCAAGTTTAGGTAGTTTCAGAATTTTGTACCCAACATATAAGGGAAGGGGCTCAGAAGTTCACAGTCTTAAGAAGTTCACAAGAAGCCGTTTGTCTTCTTTTTTTTTCCTCTGTTCTGGGAAAGTTAACCTTCCAAGGACACCTGGGTGAGGGAGAGCTTTATATTCCCTTTATTTTTCCCACTGCCAACTGTTACCATGGAGCCCAGTTGGTAACTTCTTTATCTTACAAATGTAGCCATCTATGTGAAGCCTCAGCTCAAGGCCAAGGCCTTGTTCACATATTTTGTGAAAAATTAGTATGGGGGTGTCTAGCTTAGGATTGCAGATTTTTTTAGCCAGTGGCCAAGTAGAATAGGACAACACGAAAAGTGGAATTTTATCTACTTAGAAATCTTTTATTGGGACTCTTTTGCTGAAATTCCTAAATTCAGCTATGTTGGAGATTTCTGGAGAAGGTCAGTTAAGACTTTACTGTGGGCCTGGTACAGAGGGGGAAGACGGGGAAGGCATGGCTGTGAGCAGTTCCGTGGATCTGAGAATGAGGTAGGAGAAATGTAAAAGAATAATGGAAAAGGGGTTTTGGATTTTTCTAGGAACAAATCTTGAGCAGTACAACAGGTACAGCAGAGGGTAAGATGGGAGTTAGTATCCCAAAAAGCATTTGAGGGACTTTAAATACTTAGTAACATGTTTTCAGTGATGAAAAAGCAACTTTAAAGGCCATTTACATTGCATCTTGGATAAGGGTGTGAGGGCTCTTTTCAGCTGCTTTGGGCTTTGTGTTAGGTAGTAAGAGGACCTGGTGGGACCCAGTGCGGGCAATGACAGGAGAAGAGAGGAGTGAGTTGGTTGAGGTGTACCTCAGTACCTGCTACCTCAAGAAGGGGGCAACGGTCTTAGAACAGGTGGAGGTTTGGGTTTTTGATCTAGTAATTGGAGGGGAGAAATCAGGTTGCATAGGTGAGAGTAAGAGCAGAGAGTCTGGAGCAGAAGGCTGAGGGTGAGGATCTATTGGAGAAGCATAGTTCAGGATGTGAGCAAAGGAGGGAAAAGGCCTCCACATAGGGGAATCTCCTTTTACCCTTTTCAGCACTTGCAGAAGTTAAAAAGGTCATGCAGAATTTGAGGATTCAGAGACCCCTCTGGGGGCCATCAATTTTGGTTATCTAATTGGTAATATGGCCAATTTTGTGTACAGAATTTGATGAGGAGTTTGGGTTCCATCAAGCAGTCCCTGTATGCTCACATCCTCATGACTTACAGAAGAAGCAGGCTTTCCTCCAACACAGCCTTGATTGTTTGTGGCTTTGATAGTCCGCCGGGCAAACATAGTAATCTAGGCTAGCCAACCTGCATCTGGCTCGCGTGTCCCTACATCCATAATATTTGTTTCCATTATCTATGGTAGAGAAGGGATTTAATGGAATTTTAGTGGGATCCACTTCATCAGGGATATCCCAATGGAAAAGACCTATAGCCAGCTGACAAATGTTTCTGTGGAGAGATGGCGACCATGTCCCTAAGTGGGCTGTATGCGAGATAGACCATACTTCTTGTCCAGTAAGATTTGTGATCAGCCATCGCTGCTGAATGGGCTGATGAGGGTTAGGACTACTGGTGGTCAAGGGGAGAGTCTATTGCCTTATCCACATGGCAAATACACAATTTGAAAGCGTTACCAGTCTTTTACAGTTTCCAGCCAGAGTCTGGACAGGGCACAGGCTTGAGATGAGAGGTATGGATCCAGAAAGTGATTCTGTCTACCTTTACTGCTGTAGGTGTTATAAGTAGCACCTGCTATGGTCCCTTCCAGCAGGGTTCCAGGGATGACACCTGATGTCGTCTAATGTAGACAAAGTCTCTTTCTTGATATTGATGTTGATTCCCCTCGTCACCGGGTTGGTAGGCAGTGTCCATCTGTCTTCACAGGTATCTATGTGGCTCTGGCTGAAAGACAATATCTCTAACTTTTTAAATTAGTGGGAAGTAGAAAGATCCTTCTAGGGTCCATCCAAATCCAAAGGTGAGCCATTCTGAGGCACAGAGAGTCTGCCAGGTCCAGCATTTTACTGAAAAAGAAAGATTCTGATCCCTTAAGCAAACTTTGTTGCAGTGAACAAGGGTCAGAGACAGAGGCATTGAAGTGCTCTGTCCCATAATGAAAGATACACAAACAGTAAAAGCAACAACACATGACACAGACAAGACAAGACAATAAAGACAGGATATGGAAGTCCAACACTGAGACCAGGACTGAGTAGTTGGCAAAACCCGATGGGTTGGCAATACCGAATCTGAAACAAAATATCACTGAGTCATGGAGACTATTGTTCCTCGATTTTCTGAGTCCTCTATGACGTCCCCCAGGGACTTGGCCTGTGGCTCTGTGACATGACTGTCAGCCACCATCGGAGAGAGCTCACGCTCTTCATCGACATCCATTTTGCCAAGCCCTGACCTGAAACCTGAAACCAGAAAGAGGCACCTTACTTACCCCGAGAGGAGTTCGTTGGGGTCGCTTGTCCACGGCTGCCGGATCTCGGTGGAACCTCCATATGTAAAGGTCCGGTGACAATCGGGTGAAGAGACCACCAAGAGACTGTCTCATGCAAAGCAAAGGGTTTATTGGGGGTCCAGCATGCTGGGGCTCAGAGCTCACTTGAATAGAGCAGAGAGCCTTGAGAACAGCTTAAGCAGAGCTTATATATTTTCCTAGGAGAGGGCAGGGGGGGAAGTTTATTGATGGGTCCGGGCGAGTGAGCAGTTTGTGTGCAACCGGTTGAGGGAGTACATTCTGCAGTTTGGCAGTTTTGGACAGCACATTCTGGGAATAAGACTATCAAAAAGTTCTCAAGATTTCAACAGTGTTTTGTTAAGCATACAGAAAAACAGGAAGTGACAAGTACTTATTTTATTAACCTTTCACTGCGAACTATACTTTTCCAGAATTCCTAATGTTTCTATTGTGTTTGTTAAAGTTCATTTTTATTCAAACCTGGTACGTAATTACTTCTTCAGTTTATGGACATCATTCGATATATCCATTCATTCACAAGTTCACAAATTTATAAACATTTGGTTCACTTTCAATCACTTCCTCCTTTGGAAGACATATATACCTCCATATTTCTTGACTGGTCTTTTTACTAAACTTCTTTCTAAACATATTATTTTCGATTCCATAATCATTTTTGAAGCAAAACTCACACACTATTCATGATAAATGATAACCCTAACATTACCATTAGATATATAACTGGTTGGAATGAATGTATGTATATCAATATAAGATTTCCTATATATTTTCAGATATCAATACAATCCATTATTTAAATTTGGAACCAGTTATATAATTTATTCACAGTAGGGTCTATTAATGCATCATGTCTATATTCATCAAAACAGGGTAAACCTATTAGTATCCCCAGTACTAATTTATAAGTTTTCAAAATATTGCTCACAGAAATGGTGGAAGAAATACTCATGTCACCTTAGCTACATATACATATTATCACAGTAATATTCTGGACACAAAATGCAAAGGTCACACAGAACATAATTTAAGCTATGTATCCCAATCAAGGGCCCAAAGTCCTTCTGGGCTTCAAATAATACCTAGATTTCTGTTTTCATACTTATATTTCACCTCCATATTCTTATAAATATCGCAGGTTCCCAATATCATTATTCATCCAGCAAAATGATTCATAACCCAAATCGAACATGCTATTAACCCTAACCATTCTGTAAACTGAGATTGTTCACTCAATCTCACTTTACAGAAGAGCAGGGACAAAGTTAGTATTACAATACAGGAAGTTAGGAGATCTTTCACCTGCTGAGTACCTCAAAATCCATGCAGAAATGATCCCTGGAGAAGACGTAGGCAGCTATGAAGGACCTGAAACAGCAAAAGTCATCTTCCTTTGCAAACCACCAGATCAGGATGAAAGGATATGTCTCAATCAGCCTATCTCTTCTTAATGTAGGGATGATGTATGAAACCAGGCATGTGTGGAGAGCTGTTCCCAGGTGCCTATGTTTCTATACCATTCTAACTTGTGAAAGTGTAACAGGAAATAGAGGCTGTCTCCTTTTCCTGAGACACTAGGAAGCAACTGTTACGACAAAGTGGTGGCCAAGACAGTGGCCTCATTCATTTTCTGAAGGAAGTGACCTCACCTCACTTCCTTGGTGATGGAAATCTCTGAATTTTGTGATCCAAGAAGCCAGGCACCCAGAGCCAGTCCCAGTCCCAGTCCAAGTGGGCACACTTGTTTGGATTTACCAAGAGGCTAGATAAATACCAAGAAATTTTTGAAATTCCCATGACCAGATGGTATTGGAGAACATTTGGATGCACTTTTACTGATCATGAGTGTACCAGACAGTGCCTTGATTGACTGGGATTTATGACAATGGTGTAGAACAGAGATGCTATTAAGTTGGACCCTCCTGAGTAGTGAGCCCTGAGCTGTGGTGTGCAGGTGTGTGATGAATCATCTGTGGTTGCGCCATGTGGATTTGCCATTGATTTCCAAATGGCTTGTCACTGACATGGTGCAGTGACCAGACACTTATATGTAAAGGTGTCTTGTTAAATTGATAGTTTTCAGGGCAATGTGCAGAATCAGGTTGCTATAGACAAGGGGCCAAGCTATGTGGGAATGAAGCCTGGTTGGTGCATTCTCTTGTAGACCCTGAAAAACCACAAGTGACAAAACTCCCTCCAGCACTGTGTTCCAGTTGAACCCCTTGTATTTCGTGAGGCAAATACCAAACTCCCAGTGCTGCAGCAGGAAACACCACGAAAAGTGGAGGATGAACAAAAGGCTTCATAGTCCACACGGGGAGACACTTAGACCCCAGTGGCCACAGTTTACATACAAAGAGAGAATTCAGCACTGCTGCCTCATGTGCATTGGAAAGCAAGAAAGAATGTCCTCCAGGTCACATAGATGCAGACCCAGCTTTGATGATCTCACTACAAAGGAAGCTAAAGCTACTGACAACAACATATATTTCAAGTGCCCATCCTCAGAGGAAGTTTCTCTAGAAGTCTTTAGGCCAGCACACCTCCATATTTGTGGAGTGTTTACCCTGTACCTTACTTTGGGATACTCCTCTACCACCTCCAAGTTTGTGACCTCCTAAATATTTTCCATTCCAGATATGTATTTACAGATTTTCTAACTCTTCTCCTCTAATTGTTTCTTATTTGGGGAGATGGTAACATCAAGGCATTGTTCTGGATGAAAGTGGGAAGATTTTTGTGTAGCACATATTTGTATACACATTGGATTCATTTTCCAATTTTCCATTCCAAAAACTGAATCCCTGACACTAACACGTACCCTACAAAACTCTGACTACTAATCCTAATATGATGGAGAAAAATGACCCAAACCGAATAGAAAAACAAGCAGTTCTGAAGAGGCATGGTGTATAGTCGGACTTGCCTTTTGCATGATAAAGTGTAGGTGTTATAAACCTAGTCAATTTTTAATTGAAATAGTTCTCCATGTGTTTTTTTCCTTTGATATTTATTGTTTGTTCTTCAAAACATTACATAGTTCTTGACATGTCATATTTCACACTTTGATTCAAGTAGGTTATGAACTTCCATTTTTCCCCGTATACAGATTGCAGCATCCCATCAGTTACACATCCACTGTTTTGCATATTGCTATACTAGTGTCTGTTGTATTCTGCTGCCTTTCCTGTCCTCTACTATCTCCCATCCCCTCCCCTCCAATCCTCTCAATGTACCCCATCTGCTGTAATTCATTTCTTCCCCTTGTTTTCGTCCCCTTTCCGCTCACTTCATCTTGTATTTAATTTTGTATAACCATGAGGGTTTCCTTCCATTTCCATGCAATTTTGCTTCTCTTTCCTTTTCCCTCCCACCTCTCACCCCTGTTTAATGTTAATCATCTTCTCATGCTCTTCCTTCCAACTCTGTTCTCAGTTACTCTCCTTATATCAAAGAAAACATTTGGCATTTGTTTTTTAGTGATTGGCTATCTTCACGTAGCATAATACGTTCTAATGCCATCCATTTCTCTGCAAATTGTATGATTTTGTCATTTTTTAATGCAGAGTAATACTCCATTGTGTATAAATGCCACATTTTTTAATCCATTCATCTATTGAAGGGCATCTAGGTTGGTTCCACAGTCTTCCTATTGTGAATTGTGCTGCTATGAACATAGATTTATCAGTGTCCCTGTAGCATGCTCTTTTTGGGTCTATAGGGATTAGACCGAGAAGGGGAATTGCTGGGTCAAATGGTGGTTCCATTCCCAGCTTTCCAAGAAATCTCCATACTGCTTTCCAAATTGGCTGCGCCAATTTGCAGTCCCACCAGCAATGTACAGGTGTACCCTTTTCCCCACATCCTCGCCAGAACTTGTTGTCGTTTGACTTCATAATGGCTGCTAATCTTACTGCAGTGAAATGGTATCTTAGGGTGGGTTTGTTTTGCATTTCTGTGAATGCTCGAGATGGTGAGAATTTTTTGATGTACTTATTGATTGATTGTATGTCCTCCTCTGAGAAGTGTCTGTTCAGGTCCTTGGCCCATTTGTTGATTGGGTAATTCATTTTCTTATTGTTAATTTTTTTGATTTCTTTGTATAACTCTGGATATTAGGGCTCTATCTGAAGTGTGAGGAGTCAAGATTTGTTGCCAGGGTGTAGGCTCCCTTTTTACCTCTCTTATTGTTTCTTTTTCTGAGAAAAATCTATTTAGTTTGAGTAAGTCCAGTATGTAGATTCTAGTTATTAACTCTTTTGCTATGGGTGTCCTATTGAGGAATTTGGAGCCCGACCCCACAGTATGTAGATCATAGCCAAAGTTTTCTTCCATCAGATGCCGTGTCTCTGATTTGATATCAAGCTCCTTGATCCATTTTGAGTTAACTTTTGTGCATGGAGAGAGAAAGGGATTCAGTTTCATTTGTTACATATGGAATTCCAGTTTTTCCAGCACCATTTTTTAAAGATGCTATCCTTCCTTCATTTCATGCTATTAGCTCCTTTATCAAATATAAGATAGCTGTAATTTTGTGGAATGATTTCTGTGTCCTCTATTCTGTACCATTGGTCCACCCACCTGTTTTGGTACCAGTACCATGCTCTTTTTGTTACTATTGCTCTGTAGTATAATTTGAGGACTTGTATCGCTATACCGCCTGATTCAAACTTTCTGCTTAGAGTTGTCTTTGATATACTGGGTTTTGTATTTTTCCATATGAATTTCATAATTGTTTTATCTATTTCTACAAGAAATGCCCTTGGGATTTTGATTGGCATTGCATTAAACCCCTAGAGAACTTTTGGTAATATCGCCATTTTCATGATGTTAATTCTGCCTATCCATGAACAGGGTATATTTTTCCATCTTGTAAGATCTTCTTCTATTTCTCTCTTTAGGGTTCTGTAGTTTTCATTGTGTAAGTCTTTCACATCTTTTGTTACGTTGATTCGCAAGTATTTTATTTTTATTTTGAGGATATTCTGAATGAAGTGGTAGTCCTCATTTCCATTTCAGAGGATTTGTTGCTGATATACAGGAATGCCTTTGATTTATGATTGTTGATTTTATATCATGCCACTTTGCTGAATTCATTTACTAACTCTAATAGTTTCTTTGTAGACCCTTTTGGGTCTGCTTGGTATAGAGTCATGTCATCTGCAAATAGTGATAATTTAAGTTCTTCTTTTCCTAATTTTATGCCTTTAATTTCTTTCATTTGTCTAATTTCTCTGGCCAGTGTTTCGAGAACTATGTTGAACAGAAGTCGTGAGAGAAGGCATCCCTGTCTTGTTCCAGATTTTAGAGGGAATGCTTTCAATTTTTTCACAATTCAGAATGATACTAGCCTGAGGCTTAGCATAGATTGCTTTTACAATATTGAGGTATGTTCCTGTTATCCCTAGTTTTTCTAGAGTTTTGAACATAAAGGGATGCTGTACTTTGTTGAATACTTTTTCTGCATCTATTGGGGTGATCATATGGTTCTTATTTTTAAGTCTATTGATGTGGTGAATAACATTTATTGATTTCCGTATATTGAACCAGCCTTGTATCCCAGGGATGAATCCTACTTGATCATGTTGCACAATTTTTTAAATATGTTTTTGTATCTGATTTGCCAGAATTTTATTGAGGATTTTTGCATCTAGGTTCATTAGAGATATTGGTCTGTAGATTTGTTTCTTTGAAGTGTCTTTGTCTGTTTTATGAATCAGGGTGATATTGGCCTCCTAAAATGAATTTGGAAGTTCTCTCTCTTTTTCTATTTCCTGAAATATCTTGAAAAGTACTGGTATTAGTTCCTCTTTAAAGGTTTTTAAAAACTCTGCTGTATACCCATTCGGTCCTGTTCTTTTCTTAGTTGGTAGTCATTGGATGGTTTCTTCTATTTCCTCAATTAATATTGGTCTGCTTAGGTTGTCTATATCCTCCTGACTCAATCTGGGCAGATCATATGACTTAAGAAATTTATCAATGCCTTCACTATCTTCTAATTTATTGGTGTATAAGGATTCAAAATAATTTCTGATTATCTTCTGTATTTCAGAAGTGTCTGTTGTGATATTGCCATTTTCATCCAGTATCATAGTAATTTGAGTTCTCTCTCTTCTTCTCTTTGTTAACATGGCTAAGAGTCTGTCAATTTTATTTATTTTTCAACTTTTAGTATCGTCAAATTTTTCAATTGATTCTTTTGTTTTGATTTTATTAATTTCAGCTCTGATTTTAATTATTTCTTGCCTTCTACTTCTTTTGCTGTTGTTTTGCTCTTTTTTTTCTAGGATTTTGAAATGAACTATGAGATCATTTATTTGTTGTTTTTTTTTTTCTTTTTTTAAGGAAAGAACTCCAAGCAATGAATTTTCCTCTTAGAACTGCTTTCAATGTGTCCCATAGATTCTGACATGTTCCGTCTGTCTTTTTCATTTATCTCTAAGAATTTTTTATTTTCCTCCTTGATGTCTTCTATAACGCATTGATCATTCAGTACGTATTGTTCATTCTCGAAGTGATGCATGAAGTTTCCTTCCTTCTTTTATTGTTGATTTTTCAGTTTCATTCCATTATGATCAGATAAGATGCCTGGTATTATCTATACTCCTTTATATTGTCTAAGAGTTGCCATGTGACATAATATATGATCTATTTTTGAGAGGTATCCATGTGCTGCTGAGAAAAAAGTGTAACTGCTTGATGTTGGGTGGTATATTCTATATATGTCTATTAAGTCTATGTTATTAATTGTGTTATTCAGTTCAATAGTTTCCTTATTCAACTTTTGTTTGGAAGATCTGTCCAGTAGTGAGAAAGGTGTGTTGAAGTCTCCCATGATTATTGTATTGTGGTCTATCAGACTCTTGAACTTGAGAAGAGTTTTTTTGATGAACATAGCTGAACCATTGTTTGGGGCATATATATTTATGATTGTTATGTCTTGTTGGTGTATGGTTCCCTTGAGCAGTATGTAGTGTCCCTCTTTATCCCTTTTGCTTAACTTTGGCTTGACATCTATTTTATTTGATCTGAGTATGGACACTCCTGCTTGTTTCCGAAGTCCATATGAGTGATATGATTTCTCCCAACCTTTCAACTTCAGTCTATGTTTCTCTTTTCCTATCAAATGCATCTCCTGCAGGCAGAAAATTGTTGGGTCTTCTTTCGTGATCCATTCTACTAGCCTGTGACTCTTAATTGGTGAGTTTAAGCCATTAACATTTAGGGTTACTATTGAGATATGGGTTGTTATTCCAGCCATATTTGTTTATTTATGTTACTAACCATGTTTTTTTTTTCCTCTTTGATTATTTTTCCCCCCTTTACTGTACTACCTCCCACTGTTGGTTTACATTGTTATTTTCCATTTCGTCTTCCTATAATGTTTTGCCAAGGATCTTTTGAAGAAAGGGTTTTCTAGCTGCAAATTCTTTTAACTTTTGTTTATCATGGAAGGTTTTAATTTTATCTTCCATCCTGAAGCTTAAATTCGCTGGATACACAATTCTTGGTTGGAACCCAATTTCTTTCAGTGTTTGAAAAATGTTATTCCAGGATCTTCTAGCTTTCAGAGTCTGTGTTGAAAGATCAGCTGTTATCCTGATTGGTTTACCCTAAATGTAATCTGCTTCCTTTCTCTTGTAGCTTTTAAAATTCTCTCTTTATTCTGTATGTTTGGCATCTTCATTATAATATGTCTAGGTCTTTATCTCTTATGATTTTGCACATTCGCCATCCTGTAGGCTTCTATGATTTGGGATTCTGTCTCATTCTTCATGTCTGGGAAGGTTTCTCATATTATTTCATTGAATAGTTTGCTCATTCCTTTGTTTTGCACCTGTATACCTTCCTGTATCCCAATTACTCTTAAGTTTGGTCTCTTCATGTTATCCCATATTTCTTGGATTTTCTGCTCATGGTTTCTTAACAGTCTTGCTGAGCTGTCTATGTTCTTTTCAAGTTGAAATACTTTGTCTTCATTGTCTGATGTTCTATCTTCTAAGTGATCTACTCTGCTGGTAGTATTCTCAATTGAGTTTTTAAGTTGGTTTACTGCTTCCTGCATTTCTATGATTTCTGTTTGTTTTTTTTTTATAACCTCTATCTCCCTGTATAGTTGATCTTTTGCTTCTTGGATTTGTTTATGTAACTTATTGTTGAAGTGATCTTTCATTGTCTGATTTTGCTGTCTAATGTCTCCCTGTTGACTCAGATCATCGGAAGCAAGTATATCCTAAATTCTTTATCTGACATTCCATCTGCTGCAGATATTACCTCTTCTAATGTTGAGTTGACCTGCATTGCTTGTGGTCCTTTCTTTCCTTGTCTTTTCCTACTGTTCGCGTTTTTTTCTGTTTGGTGGAACTTTTGTGTTATTGAATTTTACCCCTAAATGTTTATATTGCTATTGTATTCATGAAAAGTCTCCCTCACAGGTGTGGGCGGTGGCTCTGCCCCTCCTCTAATTGGGGCAATGTGCCTACCACACCAGCAGCCCTCTGGACCTGTTCTGCCGGTCGGTAGCCTGTCCGCCTACCTTGCAGGAGCGGGCAGTTGCTCTACCCCTCTTCGGGCACTGGTCCTGTTCAGCCAGTGGGTCACAGGTCCACCTACCTTGCAGGCGCAGGTGTCGGCTCTGCCCCTCCGCGTGCCGCTGGGCCTCTTCTGTCTGTGGATTGCAGGGCTGTCTACATTGCAGGCGCGAGTGGCAGCTCTGCCCCTCCCTAAACCGGGGCGATATATCTACCAGGCTGCTAGGTTGCTGGGTCTGTTCTGCCAGAGGGTGAGAGGTCCACCTCCTTTCCAGGCACGGGCAGTGGCTCGGCCCCTCCCCAAACCTGGTTATGTGTCTAGCACCGTGGCGGGGCCTAGCGCCTGGTCTGTCGGTGTTCGCAGGTCTGCCTACTTCGCAGGCGCGGGGGCCGGCTCTGCCCCTCTGAAGGCAGCTGGGCATCTTCTGCCGGTGGGTCACAGGTTCACCTATCTAGAAGTTGCAAGGGGTGTCTCTGCCCCTCCGCGGGTTGCTGGGCCTGTTCTCCCTGTGGGTCACATGTCCGCGTTCCTTGCAGGCGCGCAGGGGCTCTGCCCAACCCCCAACCAGGGCGATGTGTTTTGTACGATTGCGGGCCGCTAGGCCTGTTCTACCGGTGGCTAGCAGGTCCGCCTACCTTACAGGCGCGGTTGGCGGCTCTGCCCCTCCCTTCTCCATGTGTTTTTAAAGTTAACAAATATGAGAATTCCTGTCTCCATTTCTCTGTAACCTATTCAGCACTTGTATTTTTATAGGCACATATAGAATCCTACCTGGTATCACACGTAGATACTTGTGAGGTTGCTGACTTGGCAAATACAAATTGTGAGAAAAGATCACTCCTCCTAAATGCTGTTGGAACTTACAAAACAAACTATGGGTGAGCTTCCTAGTTGAACAACATTATACTTAGATTGATGTTCAGAAAAGTGAAGATTTTTGGATTTGTGGATGATATATATTTCATGATGTATTTCGATTGGGATTTATATTGCTACTTTTTAATATATACGTGTGTGTGTGTGTGTGTGTGTGTGTGTGTGCATATATATATGTATAAACTCTCCAGATTTTTCAAAATATGAAATGTATGTGTCTTATTATATACTCCCTAAATTAATTGATGTTAATGAATGTGGATTTTTATTAAACTTTTCATAAGAATATTCTCTGGAATATTAATCCACCTGAAATATATATTTGTTTCCTAGTACTGAAAGCTAACTTCAGTGAATGGTGCATACAAATCCTAATATTGCTACAGTAAATGACTCAGTTTAACATCAATGCAAGTAGATTCCTATGGGACATGATATGTACTTTGACGTTCATTTTTATTCAAAACTGGTACATTAATATTTCTTCAGTTTTTGCACATAATAGAATACATTTTTTATTCACAAATTCACAAATTTATAGGATTTTTTTTCACTTTCAATTACTTCCTGCTTCAGAACATATGTATTCCCCCAGGTTTCGTGACTGTTGTTTTAATGAGACTTCTTTCCAAGCACATTATTTTTGATTTCCATAATCATTTTAGAAGCAAAACTCACAGACACTTCATGATAAACCATAACACTAATATTACCATTAGATGTATAACTGGTACGAATGATTGTATGAATATCAATATAAGTTTTCCAGTATATATCCAGATATCAATTCAATCCATTATTTAAATTTTGAACCAGTTATATTATTTATTCACAGTATGGTCTATTCATGCATTATCTCTATATTCGTATAACACAGCCTATACCTATTTGTACCCACAATACTAAATTATATGTCTTCAAAATATTGCTCCCAGAAATGGTGGAATAAATACTCATGTCATCTGATCTCTATATACATTAATCACAGTAATATTGTGGAAACAAAAAGCAAGGTCACACTTATGATTGTACCAAATCCTAAATGGAATGTGAGCATGGATTAAAAAAAAAAATCCATATCCAGGTTGCCTAATGCTCTCAAAGTGAATCCTATTGGTGACTACATATTTGTTTCTTCCTGAAATTACATATTCAACTTCAACCCTGTTGAAAATGTCTAATCCTATCACTCACTTTATACTTGTCCTGATTTCCTAATGTCTCTATTGATATCTGATTTCCTGTATTTTTTCCCCAGTTTATCACTGTGACTGACTCTTCACATGTGCTGACAATTACTTTCAGTCTCTACCCAAAACCCTATTGCTAAAGATCTTTTGGTCCAAATTCTATACACACTCTTCATTCTAAACCTACCGAATATCTTCCTAATCCACCAACTATCCCTTTTGGACCAGATGTTCTCTTCGACATTCAATCATCCAAAAGACAAGATCTTATGCCACTGTATATCAATTTATCTGAGACACCTGTGCAGAACATAATAGAAAGCTAAGAATCCCAATCATGGGGCCAATTCCCTTCTGTCCTTCAAAAATTACCTAGATTTCTTTTTTCATACTTATATTTCACCTATATATTCTTGAAAATATCGCAAAATCCCAATACCATTATTCATCCCAGAGAATGATTCCTAACCAAAATGGAACCTGTTATTAACCTTAACCATACAATGTTCCCTCAATCTAACTTTACAGAAGAGGAGGGACAGAATTGGTCTTCCAATAGAGGAATGTAGGGGATCTTCCACCTCTGAGAACCTCAAAGTTCCATGCAGAAATGATCCCTGGAGAAGATTTAGGCAGCTATGAAGGACCTGAGAGAGCAAAAGTCATCTTCCATGGCAAACAACGCGGTCAGGATGAAGGGATGTGTCAGAATCAGCCTCACTCTTCTTAATGTAGAGAAGATGGACCAAACCAGGCCAGTGTGGACAGCTGTTCCCGGCTGCCTATGGTTGATATCCAATTCTCAGTTGTGAAAGTATCACAGGAAATAGGGGCAGCCTCCATCTCATGGGAACCTTGGAAGCAAATTTTAGGACAAAGTGGTTTCCAAAGCAGTGACCTCATTCAGTTCACAAAGGAGGTGACCATCCTCACTTCCTTGGTGATAGAACTCTCTGAACTTGGGATCCAGGAAGCCAGGCAACCAGAGGCAGTCCCAGTACCATTCCCAGTGGGCTCACTTATTTGGATTTACAAAGAACAGAGTCAGTCTTTCTTGGTACCTACTGATGTGAGAATGGCCAAATTTCAGGAGAGCTCAGAAGAGGGGCCTTTCCTGAGAAAGCAGGTAGTTGCTCACAGCTGGATCCTGACCACTTCGCAGATTTGGCCAAGGAGACCAGATCTGAGACAGGACAGGACATTTCAGGGAACATAATAAGGCCCACAAGTCAGAGGACACTCCGGATTGTCACAGACCTCTTTGGGGGAAGGAGGTGCCTTTGTGGGTGTGAGTGTGAGTTTGTGGTTTTGTCTCATGTTCTAAGAATAGGTAAAAAAGGTGGTTTGTTTGGTTTGGAGTGGACTGTTCCTAGTAAGTCGTTTCACAAAGTGAGTGTTTCTATGTCTGTGTATCCCACTCTGTCCGTGGTTGTCGACATTTGAAAAGAGAATTCATCAATGGATGTGTCCTGTTTAGTAGAATCCTTCCCAGCATTCATCCTGCCCAATTGATGAATGGACTGTGGCTTCCCTAATGGATGGAAAACACCTACTAATTTCCTAAGTTCCTGTTTTCTTCCTAAATCTGGCCACTCTCCAGAATAGGCTCATGGTTTTGTGTCCAAGATATGTACCACCTCCAAGCTCTGTGACAAGGTCATGTAGTGGATAGCTAAAGGGAATGGCTAGCATCTCAAAAAACTCAGATATCTGTGTGACCAGGAAAGCCTCAGTGGAGAAACTCTGCTTTGGGCCTTTTGCTAACCAATTCTTCTCTTCCACTGAATGTGAGGAAGGTCTTGGCCTCAGGACACAGTTTGTGAAGCCTGAAGAAAACAGTTTTAAAATGGAATTAAATGGGCATCACCTGTGGCTCTTTGTTAATTGCTTTGGAAATGGATGTGTCTGAATCAGTCTCTTGGCCCTGTGTTAGGCTGTGGCTTAGGTTCTCAGCACCTGATGGATCTAAAGAATGATCCCATGTGTGCATCCAAAACCAAAATGGGAAAAAGATCAGTCATTGTTGATGAAGTCTCTCGCCTTCCTCTGTTAGGTTCCTTACCACCATCAAGTGAGAATAGGGATCCTTTGAATCAAATGAGTTCTTCAAATCCCTGCAAAGGCAATTGCATACATGCTTGTGTTTTCTCATGACTCCACATCACATAAAAAATCTATACCGACAGTCAGTAGGCCTCAAATTGGAGAAGCAGAGCAGTAATACTGGAAGGCATATTTGATCCCTCCTGGTTCACAGGAAGGGTGTACAATCCACCCTGACTTTAGGAAAATGATGGGCAAGCGAGCTTATTTGGACACTGTGTTGGGCTGCGCCCCTCATGGAAACATCCAGCCAGAGATTATGAGGAGTGTCTATATGGAAGAAGATGAGGGCCCTGTGGGAGTGTTTTGGTTTTAACTGTGGTTATTTGTGTGGCAGTTGGAAGCGATGACTGGGTCCACCTGGGCTTGAACTCTGGTGTGATACCCCATAGAGACTGAGTCCTGGAACTGACCTCAGAGAAGTATTGCCATGAATTGTGTTGGGATATTAGGAGGCCACACATGGGAGTCGCCATTGGAAACAGAGATCAATTCCCAGGGTGGCTTTCAACAGAGCACTGGGAATCTCAGCCAGGGTATCACATAATTTTATTCTGAAACACTTGGCAGCCATAGTTGAGAGTCAAAACACAAATGCACTTAACATTGTAGACTTCAATGGGCCTGGCTTCATGTGGCATTTTGGCCACTTTTTTAGAAGCCTTGGCAGTTAGAGTTCTCCAGAGTTTCATTGAAATGAGCTTCTTCACCATTTAATGATTACTGAATTAAATGAAACACTCAGTGACTCCAACCTCAACCTTGAAAGATGGGCTCGATAAATACCATTAAATTTTTGAAATTAACATATCTAGGAGGCAGTGGAGAACCATTGGATATCCTGTTGGTGATCATGAGTGTACCAGACAGTGCCTTGTTTGGCTGGGTTTCACGAAAATGATGTAGAACAGAGATGCCAGTAAGTTGGAGCCTGCTGAATAGTGGACCTAGAGCAAAGGTGGGCATGTGTGAGATAAAATATCTGTGGTGCTTCTATCTGGATTTGCCAATGGCTTCCAAATGCCTTGTGACTGACATGGTGTATCCAGCAGACCATTATATGTAAATGATTCTTGTAATATGGATAAGTTTCAGGGCAATGTTCAGAATCAGGTTGCTATGGTCAAGGTGGCAAGCTATGTTGGAAAGAAGCCTGGTTTGTGCATTCTCCTGCAGACCCTGTTCCACCACACGTGACAGAACTCCCTCCAGCACTGTGTCCCAGTTAAATTCCTTGTATTTCGTGAAGCAAATACTGAACTCCCAGTGCAGCAGCAAAAAACATCACAAAAATTGGAGGATGATCAAATGGCTTCAGAGTCCACATGAGGAGACACTGAGCCCCAAGTGGCCACACTTGACCCAGAAAGAGAGAATTCATCAATGCTGCCTCATTTTCATTGGTAAATAAGAAAGCATCTACTCCAGGTCACATAGATGCAGACCCAGCTTTTATGGTCTCACTACAAACGAAGCTAAAGCTCCTGACAACAACATATATTTCAAGAGCCCAACATCTGAGGCAGTTTTTCCAGAAGTCTTTAGGATAGCAGAGCTCCATGTTTGTGGAGTGTTTACATTGTCCCTTACTTTTGGAAACTCCTCTTCTACCTGCAAGGTTGTGAACTCCTGAGCATATTCAATTCCAGATATGTACTCACAGATTTTCTTACTCATCTTCTCTACATGTGTTACTTGGGACGAAGTTAAGGTCAAGGCATTGTTCTGGATGAGAGTCGGAAGATTTTTGTGTAGCACATATTTGCATACACATTGGATTCATTTTCCAATTTTCCTTTCGAAATACTGAATCCCTGACACTAACCCATACCCTACAAGACTCTGACAACTAATCCTAACTTGATGGAGAAAAGTAACCCAAACAGAATAGAAATACAAACACATCAGAGGAGCCATGGTGTACCGTTGGAATTGCCTTTTCCATTATATAGGGTAGGAGTTATAAATCTAGTCAATTTTTTTGTTGAAAGAGTTGTCCATGTATTTTTAAACTTATCAAATATGTGAATTCTTGTCTCCCCCATTTCTCTGTATCCTATTCAGCACATATATTTTTATATGCACATATAGAATTGTACCTTGTATCACACATATATTCTTCTGAGGTGGCTGACTTGGCAGATATAAATTGTGAGAAAAGTTCAGTCCTCCTAAACGCTGTTGGAACTGAAAATTCAACCTATGGGTGAGCTTTCTAGTTGAACAACATTATACATAAATCCATGTTCAGTAAAATGAATATTTTTGAATACGTGGATGATATATATTTCATGATGAATTTCGATTGACATATATATTGCTAGTTTTTAATGTCTGTGTGTGTTTGTGTGTGTGTGTGTGTGTAGATATAGATATAGATATAGATATAGATATACACTGTCAAGATTTTTCAAAATATGAAATATATGTATATTTTGGCCACTCTTTGGAAAGCCTTACATGTGAGAGTTCTCTAGAGCTTTCATTGATATGAGGTTCCTCAACATTTAATGGTTCCTGAATGAATTGAAACCCACAGTGCCTCCAACTTCATCCTTGAAAAATTGCTCCATAAATACCTTGAAATTCCCCTGACCAGGTGGCACTGGAGAACCTTTGGATGTATTGTTGCTGATCATGAGTGTACCAGACAGTGCCTTGACTGACTGGGTTTCACGAAAATTGTGTAGAACAGAGATGTAAGTAAGTTGGAGAGTGCTGAGAAGTGGGCCCAGAACTGTGGTGTGCAGGTGTATAATAAAATATCTGTGGTGGGGCCATGTGAGTCTGCCATTAACTTCTAAATGGCTTGTGGCTTACATGGTGCAGCTAGCAGACCCTTATATGTAAAGGCATCTTGTTATAAGGAAAGGTTTCAGGACAATGTTCAGAATCAGTTTGCTATGGACAATGTTGCAAGTTATGTGCGATAGAAGCCTGGTTGGTGAATTCTCCTGTAGACCCTGACCCTCCACACGTGACAGAACTCGCTTCAGCACTGTGTCCCAGTTGAACTCCTTGTATTTCATGAAGGAAATACCAAAAGCCCAGTGCAGCAGCAAGAAACACCACGAAAATTGTAGGATGTCCAATTGGCTTCACAGTCAAGACGGGGAGACAGTTAGCCCTCCGTGGCCACAGTTTACCTTCAAAGGTAGGATTGAGCACTGCTGCCTCATGTTCTTTGGAAAATAAGAAACCATGTCCTCCAGGTCAGATAAATGAAGACCCATCTTTGATGGTATCACTACAAAGGAAGCTAAAGCTCCTGAAAAGAAAATATATTTCAAGTGCCCAACCTCAGAGGCAGTTTCTCAAGAAGTCTTTATGCCAGCAGAGTTCCATGATTGTGGACTGTTTATCCTGTCCCTTAATTTTGAAAACTCCTCTAAAATGTCCAAGCTTGTGAACTCCTGAGCATTTTCCATTCCAGATATGTATTCACAGATTTTCTAACTCTTGTCCTCTAATTGTGTCTTACTTGGGGTGAAGGTAATGTCGAGGCATTGCTCTGAATGAGAGTGGAAAGATTTTTTGTAGTGCATATTTGCGTAAACAATGGATTCATTTTCCTTTATTTTCATTTTAATTACTGAATCCATGACACTAAATCATACCCTACTAGACTCTGACTACTAATGCTAATATGATGGAGAAAAATAACCCAAACCGAATAGAAATACAAGCAATTCAGAGGAGGCATAGTGTATAGTTGGACTTGCCTTTTGCATGATAAAGGGTAGTTGTTAAAAATCTGGTTAATTTTTAATTGAAATAGTTCTCCATGTGTTTTGAAAGGTATCAGATATGTGAATTCCTGTCTTCCTTTCTCTGTTGCCTATTCAGCACATGTATTTTTATATGCACAAATAGAATCCTACCTGGTACCACACGTACATTATTGTGAGGTGGCTGACTAGGCAGATACAAATTTTGAGAAGAGATCACTCCTCCTAAACGCTGTAGGAGCTGAAAATTCAACATTTGCGTGAGCTTCCTAGTTGAACAACATTACACATAAATCCATGTTCAGTAAAATAAAGATTTTTGGATCTGTGTATGATATGTATTTCATGATGAATTTTGATTGGTATATATATTGCTACTTTTTAATATCTCTGTATGTGTTTTGTGAAAAATCTACACTAAATAGATTATTCAAAATATGAAATATATGTGTCTTATTATACACTCCTTAATTTCATTCATGTTCATGTATGAGACCAAGGCTCATGCAACAGCAAAAGACATTTATTGAGGATCCAATCCAGCATGCTGGTGCTCTGTGCTCACTCAAGAAGGGAGAGCAGCCCAGATCCCCGAGCAGGGGTTGAGCAGTGCTTAAGTACACGATTTGGGGAGTGTGAGACTTTACATATATCACAGTCTCCTTTAGCAAATCATCATACACTGTGGGAAAATGAAACAACAAATCCTAAACATGATTAGTTCATTCATTGGCTTGAACACGTCAGGCGGGAGTGATAGGTCAATTCTAAAGCGGGGTACACATTGAAATTGATTGATTTAGGCCCTGCGATGCATATGTGGTAGGCCACACAGGGTCCTAGGTTATTAAACAACCAGGCGGTCAGGGGGAATATTTACTAGGCAGTCCAGAAATTGTCCTACAATTTACAGGAATTTCAGGTTTTGCGTGTAGCATGGAAACTTAAAAATACCTGGTCCTTTACATTTTAAACCAGGCCTTGAAGATTAGAAACTTTACAACACCCGGTCTTTTACACTTTAACTTTAACAATTTAATTTCAATTTCTTTTACCCTTACAGATCACTCCTGGTTCAGAAGAAGGGTGTCCAAGCCACCCTGACTTTAGGCAAGTGAGGGGCAAGGGAGCTTATTTTGGACACTGTCTTGGGCTGTGCCCCTCATGGAAACCTCCAGCCATATGTTATGATGAGTGTCTTTATGGAAGAAGATGAGGGCCATGTAGGAGTGTTTTGGTTTTAATTGTGGTCATTTGTGTGGCGGTTGGAAGAGATGACTTGGTCCACCAGGGCTTGAACTCTGCTCTGATACTCCTTAGAGCCTGAGTTCTGGAACTCACCTGAGAGAAGTATTGCCATGAATTGTGTTGGGATTATAGGAGGCCACACATGAGATTAGCCCTTGGAAACTGAGATCTAGGCCCAGGGTGGCTTTCCACTGAGCACTGGGAATCTCAGCCAGGATAACACATGATTTTTTAATGAAAGACTTGGAAGTCATAGTTGACACTCAAAACACACATGTACCTCACATTGTAGACCTCAATGAGCCTGGCTTCATGTGACCTTCTGGCCACTCTTTGGGAAGCCTTGTCTGTGAGAGTTCTCCAGAGCTTTCATTGAAATGAGCTTACTCACCATTTAATGGTTCCTGAATGAATTGAAACCCACAGTGCCTCCAACATCATCCTTGAAAAATGGCTATACAAATACCATGAAATTTTTGAAATTTCCATGACCAGGTGGCACTGGAGAAACTTTGGATGTCCTGTTGCTGATCATGAGTGTACCAGACAGTTCCTTGATTGACTGGTTGTCATGAAAATGGTATAGAACCGAGATGTCATAAGTTGGAGCCTGCTGAGTATTGGGGCTAGAGCAGTGAACTATATGGTTGTGAATAAATATCTGTTGTGGGACGACGTGGATCGGCCATTGGCTTCCAAAATACTTGTGACTGACATGGTGCAGGCAGCAGACCCTTATATGTAAAGGCATCTTGTTATATTGAGAGGATTCAGGGCAATGTTCAGAATTCGGTTGCTATAGTCAAGGGGGAAAGCTATGTGGGATAGATCCATGTTTTGAAAATTCTCCTGAAGACCCTGACCAATCACACGTGACAGAGCTCCCTCCAGAATTGTGTGCCAGTTGAACTCCTTGTATTTCATTAAGCCAATTCCAAACTCCCAGTGCAGCAGTAAGAAACACCACGAAAATGGAGGATGACCAAACGGCTTCACAGACCACATGGGGAGAAACTTAACTCCCAGTGGCCACAGTTTACCAAGAAAAAGAGAATTCAGAACTGCTGTCTCATGTTCATTAGAAAATAAGGAACCATTTCCTCCAGGTCACATAGATGCAGACCCACATTTGATGGTGTCACAACAAAGGAAGCTAAATCTCCTGACAACTTCATATATTTCCTGTGCCCAACCTGAGAGGCATTTTCTCAAAGAGTCTTTAGGCCAGCAGAGCTCCAAGTTTGTGGAGTGTTTAACCTCTCCCTTACTTTTGGAAACTGCTCTATCACCTCCAATGTTGTGAACTCCTGAACATTTTCAGTTCCACATATGTAATCACAGGTTTTCGAACTCCTCTCCACTAATTGTGTCTTACTTGGAGCGAAGTAAATTTCAAGGAATTGTTCTGGATGAGAGTGGCAAGATTTTTGTGTAGCACATATTTGCATAGACATTAGATTCATTTTTCTATTTTCATTTGAAATAATGATCCCTGACACTAACACATACCCTAATAGACTCTGACTACTAATGCTAATATGATGGATAAAAAGAAACGTAACAGAATAGAAATACAGGCCTTTCATAGGAGGCATGGTATATACTTGGATTTGCCTTCGGCTTTATCAAGGGTATGTATTATAAATCTTGTCAAATTTTAATTGTAATATTTCTCCATGAGTTTTACATGTATATATATATATATATATATATATATATATATATATATATATATACACTCTCTAGATTTTTCAAAATATGAAAAAAATGTGTCTTATTAAACACTCTCTAAATTCATTCATATTCATGTATGTGGATATATAATCAACTTTTCACAAGATTATTCTCAGAAACATTCAACCACCTGAAATACATATTTGTTTCCTCGTCCTGAGAACTAACTTCAGTGAATGGTGCTTACAAATCCTAATATTTCTACAGTAACTGACACAGTTTATCATCAAAGCAAGTAGATTCCAATGGACATGATGTGTATATTGATGTTCATTTTAATTCAACACTGGCACATTACAATTTCTTCTGTTTATGCACATCATAGGATATATATTTCCTCCACAGGTTAGCAAATATATAGGCATTTGTTTCACTTTCAATCACTTCCTGGTTCAGAACACATGCATTCCTCCGTGTTTCTTGACTGGTCGTTTCATGAGACTTCTTTACAAACACATAATTTTCGATTTCCTTTATCAGTTTTGAAGCAAAACTGAAACAGACTTCATGATAAACCATCACTGTAATATCATCATAAGATGTATAACTGGTTGGAATGAATGATTATATATCAATAAAAGATTTTTAATACATTTTCTGATATCAATTCAATACATTATTTAAAGTGTAACCAGTTATATTATTTATTCACATTATGGTCTATTCATGCATTATCTCTATATTCATAGACACAGGGTACACCTCGTTGTACCCCCAATACTAATTTATACATTTTTAAAATATTGCTCCCAGAAATGGTGGAAGAAATACTCATGTCACCTGATCTACATATGCATGGTATCACAGTAATATTCTGGACACAAAATGCAAAAGTCACACGTATGATTGTACCAAAGCCTAAAGGGAAACTCAACATGGATTACTAAAAACATCCATGACCAGGTTGCCTAATGCTCTCAAATGTCAATCCTATTGGTGACTACATATTTGTTTCTTCATAAGATTATATATTCGACCTCAAAACTGTTGAAAATGTTTAATTTTTTTCACTCACTTGATACTCTTTGACTGATTTCCTAATGTCTCTATTGATATCTACTTTCCTACACATTTTCCCCAGTTCAACATTGTGACTGACCCTTCACATGTGCTGACATTGACATTCACTCTCTAACGGAAACACTATTGCTAATGAACTTTGGTCCAAATCCTATACTAGCTCTTCTTCCAAAACATACTGACAATCTTCCTGATCCTATCGACTATCACTTTTTGAGTGGATGTTCTCTACTGCATTCAATCATCCAAGGTGCAAGGTCCTATGCCATTGTATATCGATTTTTCTGAAACATGTATGCAGAACGTAATTCAAAGCTACGTATCGCAATCAGTTGCCCAATGCACTTCTGAACTTCAAATCTTACCTAGATTTCTGTTTCATACGTATATTTCATCTCTATTCCTATAAATATTGCAGGTTCCCAAGATCATTATTCATTCTGCAGAATGATTCCTAATCCAAATCAAACCTGCTATTTACGATAACCATACATGGTTGCCTCAATCTAACATTACAAAACAGCAGGGACAGAGTTCGTCTTACAATACAGGAATGTAGGGTATCTTCAAACTGCTGAGAACCTGAAAGTTCGATGCAGAAATAATCCCTGGATAAGATGTCAGCAGCTATGAAGGACCTGTGAGAGCAAAAGCCATCTTCAATGGCAAACAATCTAGACAGGAAAAAGGAATGTGTATGCATCAGACTCTCTCTTTGTAAGGTAGAGAAGATGGACCTAACCAGGCCTGCGTGGAGAGCTGTTCTCAGGTGCCTATTTTGATATACCATTGAAACTAGTCAAATTGTCAAAGGAAGTAAGGGCAGCCTCCATCCAATGTGACCCTTGGAAGCAATGGTTAGGGCAAAGTTGTTGCCAAGGCAGTGACCTCATTCAGTTCCTGAAGGAAGTGACCTACCTAACTTCCTTGGTGATGGAACACTCTGAAATTTTGATGCAAGAAGCCAGGCACCGAGAGCCAGTCCCAGTCCCAGTCCCAGTGCGCTCACTTGTTTGGATTTACCAAGTACAGAGTCAGACCTTCTTGGTACCTACTGATGTGAGGATGGCCAAATGCCAGGAGAGCTCTGAAGAGAAGCCTTTCCTGAGATAGCAGGTAGTGGCTAGCCGTTGGCTCCTCACAGCATCACAGAGTTTGCCAAGGAGACAAGATCTGAGATAGGAGAGGTCATTTTGTGGA
Source organism: Callospermophilus lateralis (assembly GCF_048772815.1). Classification (NCBI taxonomy): domain Eukaryota; kingdom Metazoa; phylum Chordata; class Mammalia; order Rodentia; family Sciuridae; genus Callospermophilus; species Callospermophilus lateralis. The sequence goes on from NW_027514409.1 coordinate 915,722, forward strand.
GAACATAGTATGGCCCACCAGTCAGAGGACACTCTGGATAGTCACAGACCTACTTTTGGGAAGGAGTTGCCTTTGTTTGTGGATGTGAGTTTGTGGTTTTGTATCATGTTCTGAGAATAGGTAGGAAATGTGGTTGGTTTTGTTTGGAGTCGACTGTTTCTAGTAAGTCTTTTGACAAGGCGACTTTCTATGTCTGTGTATCCACTGTGTCCGTGGTTGTCGACATTAGAAAAGAGAATGCATCAATGGAGGTGTCCTGTCTAGTAGAAAGCTTCCCAGCATTTATCCTGCACAATTGATGAATGAACCGTGGTATGCCTTATGGATAGGAAACACCTACTAACATCCTAAGTTCCTGTTTTCTTCCTGAATTCTGGCCACTCTCCAGAATAAGCTCATGATGTATTGTCCAAGATATGTACCACCTCCAAGCTCTGTGACATGTCCATGTTCTTGATAGCTGAAGGGAATGGGAACATCTCAGAAAACTCAGATATCAGTGTGAGCAGTAAAGTCTCAGTGGAGAAACCCTGCTTTGGTCCATTTGCTTACCTATGGTTCTGTTGCCTTGAATGTCAGGAAGGTCTTTGCATCATGCCACCCCTTTGTGAAGCCTGAAGAAAAAGATTTCAAATGGAAATGAATGTGCATCACCTGTGGCTCTTTGCTTAATTGCTTTGGAAAAGGATGTGTCTTAATCAGACACTAGGCTCTGTTTGAGGCTGTGGATAAGATTCTCAGCTCCTGATAGATGTAAAGAAGATCCCATGTGTGCATCCAAAACCAAAATGGCAAAAAGATCAGTCATTGTAGATGAAGTCTCCTGCCTTCCTCCGATAGGTTCCTGACCTCCATCAAGTGAGAATAGGGATTTTTTTTTGGGTCAAATGAGTTCTTCAAAGTCCTGCAGAAGTACTTGGGTTCTCTCATGATGCCAAATCACATAATGAATCTATGCCTGACTGTCAGAAGGCCTCAAATTGGAGAAGCAGAGCAGCGTTAACGGCAGGCTTTTTTGATCACTCCTGGTTCACAGGAAGGGTGTCCAGGCCACCATGAATTTATACAAATGAGTGGCAAGGGTGCATATTTTGGACACTGTCTTGGCTGCGCCCCTCATGGAAACCTCCAGCCAGAGTTTATAATGACTGTCTATATGCATGAAGATGAGGGACATGTGGGAATGTTTTGGTTTTAATTGTGGTCATTTGTGTGGCGGTTGGAAGAGATAACAGGGTCCACATGTGCTTGAACTCTGGTGTGATTCCTCTTAGAGACTGAGTTCTGGAACTGACCTCAGAAAAGTGTTGCCATGAATTGTGTTGGGATTTTAGGAGGCCACGCATAAGAGTTGCCCTTGAAACCTGAGATCTAGGTCCAGGGTGGCTTTCCACAGAGAACTGAAATTCTCAGCAAGGATATCGCATGATTTTATTCTGAAAAACTTGGCAGCCATAGTTAAGAGTCAAAAGACACATGGACGTCCCGTTGTAGACCTCAATGGGCCTGGCTTCATGTGACCTTTTGGCCACTGTTTGGGAAGCCTTGCCTGTGAGAGTTTTTCAGGGCTTTCATTGAAATGAGAGTCCTCCCCATGTAATGGTTCCTGGAAGAATGGAAACCCCAAAGTGCCTCCAACTTCATTCTTGAAAAATGGATAGATAAATACCATGATGTTTTTGAAATTCCCAATGACCAAGTGGCACTGGAGAACCATTGGTTGTTCTCTTGCTGATCATTAGTGTTACAGACAGTGCCTTGATTGGCTGGGTTTCATGAAAATGGTGTGGAACAGAGATGCCAGTAAGTTGGAGCCTGCTGAGTAGTGGGCCTAGAGCAGTGGTGGGCAGGTGTGTGGTAATACAACTGTGGTGTGGCCATGTGGATCAGCCATTGGCTTCCAAATAGCTTGTGACTGACTTGGTACAGCCAGCAGACTATTATATGAAAAGGCATCTTGTTATATGGAGAGGTTTCTGGGCAATGTTCAGAATCAGGTTGCGATGGTCAAGGGGGCAAGCTATGTGGGATAGAACCCTGGTTGGTGAATTCTCCTGCAGACCCTGACCCAACACACGTCACAGAACTCCCTCTAGCACTATATCCTAGTTGAACTCCTTGTATTTCGTGAAGCAAATACCAAACTCCCAGTGCAGCAGCAAGAAACACCACAAAAAGTTCAGGATGACCAAATGGCTTCACAGTCCACTCAGGGAGACACTAAGCTTCCAGTGGCCACAGTTTACCAACAAAGAGAGAAATCAACACCGGTACCTAATGTTCAATGGAAAATAAGAAACGATGTCCTCCAGGTCACATAGATGCAGATCCAGCTTTGATGGTCTCACCAGAAATGAAGCTAAAGCTCCGGACAACAAGATATATTTCATGTGTCCAAACTCAGAGGCAGTTTCTCAAGAAGGCTTTTGGCCAGCAGAGTTCCATGTTTGTGGAGTGTTTACGCAGTCACTTACTTTTGGAAACTCCTCTACCACCTCCAAGGTTGTGAACTCCTGAGCATTTTCCATTTAAGATATGTATTCACAGATTTTCTAACTCTTCTCTTCGAATTGCATCTTACATAGGGTGAAGATAATGCCAATGGATTTTTATGGATGAGAGTGGGAAGACTTTTTTGTAGGACATATTTGCATACATATTGGATTCATTTTCCAATCTTCCATTTGAAATACTGAATCCCTGACAATAAACCATACCCTACTAGTGTCTGACTACTAATCCTAATATGAGGCAGAAAAATAACCCAAACATAATAGAAATACAAACAGTTCAGAGGAGGCATGGTGTATAGTTGGACTTGCCTTTTGCATTATAAAGGTTAGGAGTTATTAATCTAGACAATTTTTGTTGCAATAGTTGTCCATGTGATTTAAAAGATAACAAATATGTGAATTCTTGTCTCTCTTTCTCTGTAGCCTACTCAGCACATATATTTTTATATGCACATAGAGAATCCTACCTGGTACTACACGTACATCCTTGTGAGTTGGCTGACTTGGCAGATACAAATTGAGAGAAGAGATCACTCCTCATAAACGCCATTGGAACTGAAAATTCAACCTATGGGTGAGCTTCCTAGAGAACAAAATTATACACAAATCTTTGTTCAGTAAAATGAATATTTTTGGATCTGTGGATGATATATATTTCATGGTGAATTTTGATTGGCATATATTGCTATTTTTAATGTCTCTGTGTGTGTGTGTGTGTGTGTGTGTGTATATATATATATATATATATATATATATATATATATATACACACTCTCTCCATATTTTTCAAAATATGAAATATATGTGTCTTATATACACTTCCTAATTTCATTCATGTTCATGAACGTGGATTTATAATCAACATTTCACAAGATTATTCTCAGAAAACTTCATCCACCTGAAATACATATTTGATTCCTAGTGCTGAAAACTAACTTCAGTGAATGGTGCATACAAATCCTAACATTTCTACAGTAACTGACACAGTTTATCATCAATGCAAGTAGATTCCTATGGGACATGATGTGTATATTGATGTTCATTTTTATTCAACACTGGGACATTACAATTTCTTCAGTTTATGCACATCATAGGATATATATTTCCTCCACAATTTAGCAAATTTATAGGGATTTGTTTCAATTTCAATCACTTCGTGCTTCAGAACACATGTTTTCCTCCATGTTTCTTGACTGATCTTTTCATGAGATTTCTTTCCAAACACATTATTTTCGATTTCCTTTATCACTTTTAAAGCAAAACGGACACACACTTTATGATAAACCATAACTATAATATCACTATTAGATGTATAACTGGTTGGAATGAATGATTTTATATCAATAAAAGATTTCTTTTATATTTTCTGATATCAATTCAATACATTTTGTAAAGTGGAACCAGTTATATTATTTATTCACAGTATGGTCTATTCATGCATTATCTCTATATTAATAGACACAGGTTACACCTCTTTGTATCCCCAATACTAATTTATACATCTTCAAAATATTGCTCCCAGAAATGGTGGAAGAAATACTCATATCACCTGATCTACATATGCATGGTATCACAGTAATATTCTGGACACAAAATGCAAAATTCACACGTATGACTCTACCAAAGCCTAAATGGAAACTGAACATGGATTACTAAAAACATCCATGACCAGGTTGCCTAATGCTCTCAAATGTCAATCCTATTGGTGACTACATATTTGTTTCTTCCTAAGATTATATATTCAACCTCAATACCATTGAAAATGTCTAATTTTTTCACTCACTTTGTACTTTTCCTGATTTCCTAATGTCTCTATTGATATCTACTTTCCTACATATTTTCTCCAGTTCAACATTGTGACTGACCCTTCACATGTGCTGACATTGACATTCACTCTCTAACCGAAACCCTATTGCTTATGAACTTTGGTCCAAATCCTATACTCACTCTTCTTCCGAAACATCCTGACTATCTTCCTGATCCTATCAACTATCCCTTTTTGAGTGGATGTTCTCTACTATATTCAATCATCCAAGGTACAAGGTCCTATGCTATTGTATATCGATTTTTCTGAAACATGTATGCAGAACGTAATTCAAAGCTACGTATCACAATCAGTTGCCCAATGCACTTCTGAGCTTCAAATCTTACCTAGATTTCTGTTTTCATACTTATATTTCATCTCTATATTCCTATAAATATTGCAGGTTCCCAAGACCATTATTCATCCCGCAGAATGATTCGTAACCCAAATCGAACCTGTAATTAACCCTAACCATACACTGTTGCCTCAATCTAAAATTACAAAAGAGCAGGGACAGAGTTCATCTTACAATACAGTAATGTAGGGTATCTTCCAACTGCTGAGAACCTCAAAGTTCGATGCAGAAATGATCCCTGGAGAATGGGTATCACGTGTGGCTCTTTGCTTAATTGCTTTGGAAAGCGATGTGTCTTAATCAGGCAGCTATGAAGGATCTGAGAGAGCAAAAGCCATCTTCCATGGCAAACAACCTGAAGAGGATGAAGGGATGTGTATGCATCAGCCTTTCTCTTCTTAATGTAGAGAAGATGGACCTAACCAGGCCTGCGTGGAGAGCTGTTCCCAGGTGCCTATTTTGATATACCATTTTAACTAGTCAAATTGTCACACAAAGTAGGAGCAGCCTCCATCTAAAGGGACCCTTGGAAGAAACTGTTAGGACAAAGTTGTTGCCAAGAGAGGGACCTCATTCAGTTCCTGAAGGAAGTGACCTAGCTAACTTCCTTGGTGATGGAACTCTCTGAAATTGTGATGCAAGAAGCCAGGCACCGAGAGCCAGTCCCAGTCCCAGTCCCAGTGGGCTCACTTGTTTGGATTTACCAAGTACAAGTAAGACTTTCTTGGTACCTACTGATGTGAGGATGGCCAAATGCCAGTTGAGCTCTGAAGAGGGGCCTTTTCTGAGATAGCAGGTAGTGGCTAACTGCAGGCTCCTCACAGCATCACAGAGTTGGCCAAGGAGACATGATCTGAAAGTGGAAAGGCCATTTCGAGAGGAACATAGTATAGCCCACCAGTCAGAGGACACTCTGGATAGTCACAGACCCACTTTTGGGAAGGAGGTGCCTTTATGTGTGTGGGTGTGAGTTTATGGTTTTGTCTCATGTTCTGAGAATAGGTAGAAAAGGTGGTTGGTTTGGTTTGGAGTCGACTGTTTCTAGTTACTCTTTTGACAAGGCAAGTGTTTCTATGTCTGTGTATCCACTGTGTCCGTGGTTTTAGACATTAGAAAAGAGAATGCATCAATGGAGGTGTCCTGTCTAGTAGAAAGCTTCCCAGCATTCATCGTTCACAATTGATAAATGGACTGTGGTTTGCCTTATGGATAGGAAACAACTACTAACTTCCTAAGTTCCTGTTTCCTTCCTGAATTCTGGCCACTCTCTAGAATAAGCTCATGATTTATTGTCCAAGATATGTACCACCTCCAAGCTCTGTGACATGTCCATGTTCTTGATAGCTGAAGGGAATGGGAACATCCCTGAAAACTCAGATATTAGTGTGAGCAGTAGAGTCTCAGTGGAGAAACCCTGCTTTGGTCCATTTGCTTACCTATGGTTCTGTTTCCTTGAATGTCAGGAAGGTCTTTGCCTCAGGCCACCCCTTTTAGAAGCCTGAAGAAACAGTTTTCAAATTTAAATGAATGGGTATCACGTGTGGCTCTTTGCTTAATTGCTTTGGAAAGGGATGTGTCTTAATCAGACACTAGGCCCTGATTGAGGGGGTGGCTAAGATTCTCAGCTCCTGATAAATCTAAAGAAGATCCCATGTGTGCATCCAAAACCAAATGGCAAAATGATCAGTCATTGTGGATGAAGTCTCTTGTCTTCCTGTGTTAGGTCCTGAACTCCATCAAGTGAGAATAGGATTCCTTTGGGTCAAATGAGTTCTTCAAAGTCCTGCAGAAGTGCTTGGGTTCTCTCATGATGCCAAATCACATAAGCAATCTATACCTGACATTCAGTAGGCCTCAAATTGGAGAAGCAGAGCAGTATTAACAGCAGGCCTATATGATCACTCCTTGTTCACAGGATGGGTTTCCAGGCCACGGTAAATTTAGAAAAATGAGGGGCAAGGGTGCATATTTTGGACACTGTCTTGGGCTGCGCCCCTCATGGAAACCTCCAGCCAGAGTTTATGATGAGTGTCTATATGGATGAAGATGAGGGCCATGTGGAAATGTTTTGGTTTTAATTGTGGTCATTTGTGTGGCGGTTGGAAGAGATGACTGGGTCTACATGGGCTTGAACTCTGGTGTGATTTCCCTTAGAGACTGAGTTTGGGAACTGACGACAGAGAAGTATTGCCATGAATTGTGTTGGGATTGTAGGAGGCCACACATGAGAGTTGCCCTTGAAACCTGAGATCTAGGCCCAGGATGGCTTTCCACAGAGAACTGAAAATCTCAGCAAAGATATCACATGATTTTATTCTGAAAAACTTGGCAGCCATAGTTAGAGTCAAAAGACACATGGACCTCACGTTGTAGACCTCAATGGGCCTGGCTTCATGTGACCTTTTGGCCACTGTTTGGGAAGCCTTGCCTATGAGAGTTCCTCAGAGCTTTCATTGAAATTAGCTTCCTCCCCATGTAATGGTTCCTAGATGAATGGAAACCCCAAAGTGCCTCCAACTTCATTCTTGAAAAATTCATAGATAAACACCATGAAATTTTTGAAATTCCCAATGACCAGGTGGCACTGGAGAACCATTGGATGTCCTGTTGCTGATCATAAGTATAACAGACAGTGCCTTGATTGACTGGGTTTCATGAAAATTGTGTAGTACAGAGATGCCAGTAAGTTGGAGGCTGCTGAGTAGTGGGCCTAGAGCAGTGGTGGGCAGATGTGTGGTAATACATTTGTGTTGTGGCCATGTGGATCTGCCATTGGCTTCCAAATGGCTTGTGACTGACTTGGTGCAGCCAGGAGACCATTATATGAAAAGGCATCTTGTTATTTGCAGGGGTTTCAGGGCAATGTTCATAATCAGGTTTCTATGGTCAAGGCGGTAAGCAATGTGGGATAGAAGCCTAGTTGGTGCATTTTCCTGCAGAGCCTGACCCACCACACGTTACAAGACTCCCTCAAGCACTGTGTGCCAGTTGAACTCCTTGTATGTCATGAAGCAAATACCAAACTCCCAGTGTAGCAGCAAGAAACACCACGAAAAGTGGAGGATGACCAAATGGCTTCAAAGTCCACACGGGGAGTCACATTGCCCGAAGTGGCCACAGTTTACCTACAAAGAGAGACTTCAGCACTGGTGCCTCATGTTCGTTGGAAAATAAGAAACCATGTCCTCTAGGTCACATAGATGCAGACCCAGCTTTGATGGTCTCACAACAAAGGTAGGTAAAGCTCCTGACAAAAACATATATTTCAAGTGCACAACCTCAGGGGCAGTTTCTCAAGAAGTCTTTAGTCCTGCAGAGCTCCATGTTTGTGAAGCGTTTACCCTGTTCCTTACTTTTGGAAACTCATCAACCACTTGCAAAGTTGTGAAACCATGAGCATATTCAATTCCAGATATGTACTCACAGATTTTTTACCTCTTTTCATATAATTGTGAATTACTTAAGGTGAGGGTAAGTCAAGGCATTGTTCAGGATGAGAGTGGAAAGATTTTTTGTATCACAATTTTGCATACACTTTGGATTAATTTTCCTAGTTGAACAACATTATACATAAATCCATGTTCAGTATAATAAATATTTTTGCATCCGTGGATGATATATATTTCACTATGAATTTCAATTGGCATACATATTGCTACTTTTTAATGTCTTTGTTTTTTTTGTATATATATATATATATATATATATATATATATATATATATATATATATATCTCCTATCCAGATTTTTCAAAATATATGTGTTTTATTATACACTCTCTAAATTCTATTATGTTCATATATGTGGATGTATAATCAACTTTTCACAAGATTATACTCAGAAATATTCATCCACCTGAAATACATATTTGTTTCCTAATACAGACAACTAACTTCAGTGAACGATGCATACAAATCCTAATATTTCTACAGTAACTGACTCAGTTTTACATCAATGCAAGTAGATTCCTATGGGGCATGACATGTATTTTGACGTTCATTTTTATTCAAGACTTGTACGTTGCTATTTCTTCAGTTTATGCACATCATATGATATATATTTCATCCACAAGTTAGCATATTTATAGGCATTTGTTTCACTTTCAATCACTTCCTGCTTCAGAACAAATGTATTCCTCCATGTTTCTTGACTGGTCGTTTCATGAGACTACTTTCTAAACACATGATTTTTGAAATACATAATCACTTTTGAAGCAAAAATCACACCCTTCATGATAAACCATAACCATAATATTACCATTAGATGTATAACTAGTTGGAATGAATGATAGTATTTCAATATAAGATTTCTTATATATTTTAAGATATCAATTCAATCCATTATTTTATGTAGAACTAGTTATATTATTAATTCACAGTGTGGTCTACTCATGCATTTTCTCTAGATTCATATACACAGGGTACATCTCTTTGTACCCCCAATACTAATTTATACATCTTCAAAATATTGCTTCAAAAAATGGTGGAAGAATTACTCATGTAACCTGATCTACATATATATTTTATCACAGTGATATTCTGGACACAAAACGCAAGGCTCACACTTATGTTTGTACCATAGCCTAAATGGAAATTGAACATGTATTACTATAAACATCCATGTCCAGGTTGTCTAATGCTCAATATCAATCCTATTGGTGACTACATATTTGTTTCTTCCTAAGATTATATATTCAAACTCAACCCTGTTGGAAATGTCTAATCCTATCACTCACATTATACTTTGCCTTATTTCCTAATGTGTCTATTGATATGTTTTCCTACATATTTTCCCCTGTTCATCATGTGACTGACTCTTCTCATGTGCTGACATTTACGTTCACTCTCTACCCAAAAACCTATTACTAATGAAATTTGTTCCAAAACCTATACTCACTCTTCTTCCTAAACCTACTGACTATCCCAGTTTGAGTGGATGTTCTCTTCTACATTCAATCATCCAAGGTACAAGGTCTTTTGCCATTCGATATCGAATTATGTGAGACAACTGTTCAGAATGTAATTCAAAGCTAAGTATCCCAATCAAGGGCAAAATGCCCTTCTGGGCTTCAAGTCTTACCTAGATTTCTGTTTTCATACTTATATTTCACCAATATATTCTTATAAATATTGCATGTTCCAATACCATTATTCATCTCACAGAATGATTCCTAACCCAAATGGAACATGTTATTAACCCTAAGAATGAACCGTTCCCTCAATCTAATTTTACAGAAGAACAGGGACAGAGTTTGACTTACAATACAGAAATGTAGGTGATCTTCCACCTGCTGAGAACCTCAAAGGTCCATGTAGAAATGATCCCTGGAGAAGATGTAGGCAGCTATGAAAGACCTGAGAGAGCAAAAGTCATCTTCCATGGCAAACATCCTGGTCAGGATGAAAGGATATGTCGGAATCAGCCTCTCTCTTCTTAATGTAGAGAAGATGGACCAAACCAGGCCTGTGTGGAGAGCTGTTCCAGGAGCCTATGGTTGATCTACCATTCTAACTTGTGAAAATTTCAAAGGAAGTAGGGGCAGCCTCCATTTCATTGGTCAATTGAAAGCAACTGTGAGGACAAAGTGTTTGCCAAGGCAGTGACCTCATTCAGTTCCTTAAAGAAATGACCACACCTTACACTTTTGGTGATGGAACACTGTGAACTTTTGATCCAGGAAGCCAGGAACCCAGAGTCAGTCCCAGTCCCAGTCCCATTGGGCTCGCTTGTTTTGATTGAACAAGGACAGAGACATTATTTTTTGGTCCTACTGTTGTGAGGATGACCAAATGCCAGGAAAGCTCTGAAAACTGGCCTTTCCAGAGAAAGCAGGTAGTGGCTCATCGCGGACTCCTGACAACTTCACAGAGTTGGCTAAGGAGACCAGATCTGAGACAGGACAGGCCATGTTGGGGGAATATATTATGGCCCACGAGTCAGACCACCCTCTGGATAGTCACAGACCTACTTGGGGGAAGGAAGTGCCTTTGTGGTTGTGGGTGTGAGTTTTTGGTTTTGTCTCATGTTCTGAGAATAGATAGGAAAGGCGATTTGTTTGGTTTGGTATGGACTGTTTCTAGTAAGTCATGTGACAAGGCGAGTGTTTCTATGTCTGTGTGTCCCACTGTGTCCGTGGTTGTAGACATTAGAAAATAGAATGCATCAATGGATGTGTTCTGTCTAGTAGAAAGCTTCCCAGTATTCATCCTGCCCAATTTATGATTAGGCAGAAGATTGCCTTATGGATGGGCAACACCTGCTATCTTCCTAATTTCCTATTTTCTTCCTGAATTCTGGCCACACTCCAGAATAGGCTCATGGTTTTAAGTAAAAGATATGTACCACCTCCAAGCTCTGTGATATGGCCATGTACTGGATAGCTGAAGGGACTGGCGAGCACCTCAGAAAACTCAGATATCAGTTAGACCAGAAAAGTCACAGTGGAGAAACCCTGCTTTGGGCCTTTTGCTTACCTATTTTTCTTTTGCCCTGAATGTCAGGAAGGTCTTTGCCTCCAGCCACCCCTTTGTGAAGCCCTAAGAAACAGTTTTCAAATGGAAATGAATGGGCATCACCTGTGGCTCTTTGCTTAATTGCTTTGGAAAGGGATGTGTCGGAATCAGCCTCCTGGCCCTGTGTGAGGCTGTGGCTTAGATTATCAGCACCTGATGAATCTAAAGAAAGATCCCATGTGTGCATCCAAAATCAAAGGGCAAAAATTGCAGTCATTGTGGATGAAGTCTCTAGCTTTCCTCTGTAAGGTTTCTCACTTCAATCAGGTGAGAATAGGGATCCTTTGGGTCAAAAGAATTCTCCAAATCCCTGCAAAAGCTTGCCCATGTGTGCTTGGATTTTCTCATGACTCCAAATCACATAAAGAATCTAAACCCCACAGTCAGAAAGCCTCAAATTGTAGAAGTGGAAAAGTATTAATGGCAGACCTATTTGATTACTCCTGGTTCACATGAAGGGTGTCCAGGCCACTGAGATTTTAGGCAAATGAGGGACAAGGGAGCTTATTTTGGACACTGTCTTTGACTGCGCCCCTAATGGAAAACTGCAGCCAAAGGTTATGAAGAAGATGAGGGCCGTGTGGGAGTGTTTTGGTTTTAATTGTGGTCATTTGTGTGGCAGTTGGAAGAGATGATTGGGTCCACCTGGGCTTGAACTCTGGTGTGATTCCCCTTAGAGACTGAGTTCTGGAACAGACCTCAGAGAAGTATTGCCATCAATTGTTTTGGGATTTTAGGAGACCACACATGAGAGTGACCATTGGAAACTGAGATCTAGGCCCAGATTGACTTTCCACAGATCACTGGGAATCTCAGTGAGGAAATCACATTATTTTATTCTGAAAGACTTGGCAGCCATAGTTGAGAGTCAAAAAACACATGGACCTCACATTGTAGAACTCCATAGGCCTGGCTTCATGCGACCTTTTGGCCACTCTTTGGGAAGCCTTGCCCTTGAGATTTCCCCATAGCTTTCATTGAAATGAGCTTCCTCACCATTTAACAGGTCCTGAATATATTGAAACCCACAGTGCCTCCAACATCATCCTTGAAAAATGGCTAAACAGATACCATGAAATTTTTGAAATTCCCAAGACCAGGTGGCACTGGAGAACTTTTGGATGTCCTGATGCTGATCTTGAGTACACCAGACAGTGCCTGGATTCACTAGGTTTCATGAAAATTGTGTTGAATAGAGATGCCAGTACGTTGGAGCCTGCTGAATAGTGGGCCTAGAACAGTGCTTGGCAATGTGGATCTGCATTTGGCTTCCAAATGGCTTGTTACTGACATGGTGCAGCCAGTAGATACTTCTGTGTAAAGGTATCTTGTTATATGGAGAGCTTTCAGGGCAATGTTCAGAATCAGGTTGCTATGGTCAAGGGGGCAAGCTATGTGGGATAGAAGCCTGGTTGGTGCATTCTCCTGCAGACCCTGACCCACCACTCGTCACAGAACTCCCTCCAGCACTGTGACACAGTTGAACTCCTTGTATTTCGTGAAGCAAATACCAAATCCCCAATGCAGCAGCAACAAACACCACGAAAATTGGAGGATGACCAAATGGCTTCACAGCCCACACTGGGAGACACTTAGCCCCCAGTGTCCACAGGTTACCTACAAAGTGAGAATTCAGCACTGCTGCCTCATTTTCATTAGAAAATAAGAAACCGTGTCCTGCAGGTCACATAGATGCAGACCCAGGTTTGATGGTCTCACTACAAAGGAAGCTAAAGCTTGTGACAACAAGATATATTTCAAGTGCCCAAATTCAGAGGCAGTTTCTCAAGAAGTCTTTAGTCCAACAGAACTCCATGTTTGTAGAGTGTTCACCCTGTCCCTTACTTTTGCAAACTCCTCTACCACCTCCAAGGTTTCAAAATCCTGAGCCTATTCCATTCAAGATGTGTTTTCACTGATTTTCTAACTCTTCTCCTCTAATGATGTTTTAGTTGGAGCGAAGGTACTGTCAAGGCATTGTTCTGGATAAGAGTGGAAACATTTTTGTGTAGCACATGTTTACATACACATTGTATTCATTTTCCAATTTTCTATTCGAAATACTGAATCCCTGACACTAACCCCTACCCTACTATATTCTGACTACTAATACTAATATGATGGAGAAAAATAACCCAAACAGAATGAAAATACAACCACTTCAGAGGAGGCATGGTGTATAGTTGGACTTACCTTTTGCATTATATAGGGTAGGATTTATAAATCTAGTCAATTTTTTGTTGAAATAGTTCTCCAAGTTTTTTTTAAAGTTAACCACCTATGAATTCCTTTCTCCCTTTCTCTGTAGCCTATTCACCACCTGTATTTTTATATGCACAGATAGAATCCTACCTGGTACCACACGTACATTCTTGTGAGGTGGCTGACTTGGCAGATACAAATTGTAAGGGATCACTCCTCTTAAACGATGTTGGAACCGAAAATTTAAATTATGGGTGATCTTCCTACTTGAACAATATTATTCATAAATCCATGTTCAGTAAAATAAATATTTTTCTATCTGTCTATGATATATATTTCATTATAAATTTCAATTGGCATATATATTGCTGTTTTTAATGTGTGTGTGTGTGTATGTATATATATATATATATATATATATATATATATATATATATATATATATACACTCTCCAGATTTTTCAACAAATGAAATATGTGTCTTATTTTACACTCATCAAATTCATTCATTTTCATGTATGTGGATTTATAATCAACTTTTCACAAGATTATTCTTAGAAATATTCATTCACCTGAAATACATATTTGTTTCCTAGTACTGAAAACTAACTTCAGTGAATGGTGCATAAGAATCCTAATATTTCTACAGTAACTTACCCAGTTTAATATTAATGCAAGTAGATTCCAATCAGACATGATGTGTATTTTGACGTTCATTTTTATTCAACACTGGTAGATTAGTATTTCTTCAATTAATGCACATCATAGGATATAAATTTCATCCAGAAGTTAGGAAATTTATAGGCATTTGTTTCACTATCAATCACTTTCTGCTTCAGAACACATGTGTTTCTCCATGTTTCTTGACTGGTCTTTAAATGAGAAAAGGGATGGACAAGGCAAGGAAAGGCACCTAAGATAGCACCGAATACAGGGAAACAGTCCTATTTGGTTGCAACCAGATTTAAAGGGCATTGCTTCTGTTGTAATCAGTTACTTCCCTGAACCCCAAGTTTAGGTTGTTTCAGAATTTTGTACCCAACATGTAAGGGAGCGGCTCAGAAGTTCACAGTCTGCAGAAGTTCAGAGAAAGCAGTTTTTGTTTCTGTTTTTTTTTTTTCTCTGTTCTGGGCAAGTTAACATTTTAAGGACACCTGGGAGGGGGAGAGCTTTTTTCTTCTCTTTCTTTTTTCTCCCTGCCAGCTGTTACCATGGAGTCCAGTTGGTAACTTCTTTATCTTAGAAATGTAGCCATCTCTGTGAAGCCACAATTTGAGGCCAGAGGCCTTGTTCACATATTGCCAGCATTGTGACTGACTCTATCCAAACACATTATTTTGGATTTCCATAATCGCTTTTGAAGCAAAACTAACATATCTTCATGATAAACCATAACCATAATATTAATATTAGATGTATAACTGGTTAGAATGAATGATTGTAAATCAATATAAGATTTCTTACATATTTTTCAAATATCAATTCAATCCATAATTTAAAGTGGAAACAGTTATATTATTTATTCACTGTATGGTCTATTCATGCATTATCTCTATATTCATGGACACAGTGTACACCTCTTTGTACACCCAATACCCATTTATATGCCTTCAAAATATTGCTCCCAGAAATGGTGGAAGAAATACTTGTGTCACCAGATCTACATATATATTTTATCACAGTAAAATTCTGAACACAAATGCAAAGGTCACACTTAGATTGTACGAAAGCCTAAATAGAAAGTGAGCATGGTTTACAAAAATCATCCATGTCAAGGTTGCCTTATGCTCTCAAATGTCAATACTATTGGTGACTACATATTTGTTTCTTCCTAAGATTATATATTCAAACTCACCCTGTTGAAAATGTCTAATTGTATCACTCACTTTATACTTTGCCTGATTTAGTAATGTCTTTATTGATATCTGCTTTCCTACATATTTTCCTCAGTTCATTATTGTGACTGTTCTCATGTGCTGACATTTATATTCACTCTCTAACAGAACCCCTATTGCTAAAGAACTTTTGTTCCAAATCCTATACTCAGTCTTCTTCCCAAACCTACCGACTATCTTCTTAATCCTACTGGCTTTCCCTTTTTGACTGGATTTTCTCTTATACATTCAATCATTCAAGTAATGTTCGTGCGAGCATCAGAGGTAGAGACCACGAAGAGACTGTCTCATGCAACAGCAAAAGGTTTATTGGAGGTCAAGCATGCTGGGGCTCAGAGCTCACAGAAATAGAGCAGAGAGCCCTGAGAACAGCTTAAGCAGAGCTTATATTCTTTCCTTGGAAAGGGCAGGGACGGAAGTTTATTGATGGGTCACGGTGAGTGGGCGGTTTGCATGTAAACGGGTGAGGGAATACATTCTGCAATTTGGCAGTTGGGTACAGCACATTCTGGGAACAAAATTAGCAAACAGTTCTCAATATTTCAACAGTGTTTTTTTAAGCATACAGAAAAATAGGAAGTTACAAGTACCTATTTTGTTAACCTTTCATTCCCCACTTCTTCTTCTGGCTACTTATAATTATAAAAGTGATCAAGGCTGGTGTCACATTCTATGTCTGCAAGTGGGTTATTACCATAAGTTTAACTTGTCCAAATTGAGCTTGGAGAAAAAAAATTACACGTTTGAGCAAACAGGGTTTTATACTTTGCAGTAATATGAGGATTATTATTGGAACGGCCATGGTTGATAAAAACGTAGTTAACCAGAGGGAATGTATGGATCAGAATCAAACCACCCTTTTTGGGCCTCTCTCAGTGACGCTCTTCAAGGTGTCTTTTTAATTTACTCATAGATTTTTTTTACAACTCCAGTATGGTCGGCATAAAAACAATATTTTTCCCTCAATGCAGCACAAAGGCCCCCTTCTCTCATGAATGGGCGGTCCAACCCTCGACTGTTCTGTAAAACAACTTCAGACAGAGAGGATAAATATTCCTGCAAAGCTGTGATGGAGGTTTCTACTATCTTTAAGTTTTGTTCTATTGCTGCTACTAATTGGGTCATTTGTTGTGTCCCATGGACTAGGGCAGGGGTTTCTGTGCCCACCCCTGCAGCAACTCCTATTCCTAATAGGATGGCTAAAGTTAGGGATATATGTTCCCAGCGGAACCGTGTTGTATGCCCGCCTGTTTGAATTTCAAATGAACCTGCATCATTATAGAGCACTCTGGGAAACATCTGCACCATTACACAATTAATCACATCTGTTGACCATTTCATGAAAACATAAACAATGTTTAAGTATATAGAATTATACTGTTGTAGGGACAGACAAGGCAAGGCACCTAAGATAGCACCGAAAACAGGGAAACAGTGCTATTTGGTTGCAACCGGATTCAGAGTGCATTGCTTCTGTTGTAATCAATTAACGCCCTGAACCCCAAGTTTAGGTAGTTTCAGAATTTTGTACCCAACATGAAAGAAAAGGGGCTCAGAAGTTCACAGTCGGCAGAACTTCACAAAAAGATTTTTTTTTTTTTTTGTGATTTCCTCTGTTCTGGGCAAGTTAACTTTTCAAGGACACCTGGGAGGGGGAGAGCTTGTTCTTCCTTTTCTTTTATCCTCCTTCAG
Organism: Callospermophilus lateralis; assembly: GCF_048772815.1. Classification (NCBI taxonomy): domain Eukaryota; kingdom Metazoa; phylum Chordata; class Mammalia; order Rodentia; family Sciuridae; genus Callospermophilus; species Callospermophilus lateralis. The sequence continues at coordinate 932,696 of NW_027514409.1, forward strand.
CTGTTACCATGAAGCCCAGTTGGTATTTTTTATTTTAGAAATGTAGCCATCTCTGTGAAGCCCCAGCTCAAGGCCAGAGGCCTTGTTCACATATTGTGTGAAAAACTATTAAGGGGTTGTCTAGCTTAGAAGTGCTGATTTTTCCAAGCAGTGGCCAAGTATAACAGGGCAACAGAAAAAGAGCATGTTTATCTACACTGAACTCTTTAATAGGGACCCTTTTGCTGAAAGTTCTAAAGTCATCCATGGTGAAGACTTCTGGAGAAGTTCAGTTAAGATTTTTCTGTGGGCCTGGTATAGAGGGGAAAGACGGGGAAGGCGAGGAATGAGAGCAGCTCCGGGGATCTGAGAATGAGAAAAGAGAGATGTAAAAGCATAATGGAAAAGGGGTTTGGGATTTTCCTAGGAACAAAATCTTGAGCAGTAGAACAGGTAGAACAGATGGGAAGACGGGAGTGAGTATCCCAGAAAGCCTGGGAGGGATTTTAAATTCTTAGTAACCTGTTTTCAGTGATGACAAAGCAACTTTAAAGGCCATTTTTATTACATCTTGGATAGGGGTCTGAGGGCTCTTCTCAGCTGGTTTGAGCTTTGGGTTACCTGGTAAGAGGACCTGGCGAGACCGGGTATAGGCACTGACAGGAGAAGAGAGGAGTGAGTGTTTAGAGGGGTACCTCAGCCCCTGCTACCTCAGCAAGGGAGCAATGATCTGAGAACTGGCTGAGGTTTGGGTTTTTGATCTAGTAACTGGAGGAGAGAAATCAGGTTGCTGAGGTGGGACTGACAGTAGAGAGTCTGGAGCAGAAGCCTGAGGGTGAGGATCTATTGGAGATGCATAGTTCAGGAAGTGAGCGAAGGAGGTAAAAGGCCTCCACATAGGGGAATTTCCTTTCATCCTCTTGAGCACTTGCAGAAGTTAAAAAGGTAACACAGAATTTGAGGATCTAGAGATTCCTCTGGGGGCCATCAGTTTTGGTTGTCTAATTGGTAATATGGCCAATGCTGTGTACTGAATTTGATGAGGATTTTGCGTTCCACCAGGCAGCCCCTGTATGCTCAAATCCCCATCACTTACAGAAGAAGTTGGCTTTCCCTCCACACAGCCACGGCTGTTTGTGGCTTTGATAGTCTGCTGGGCAAACATACTAATCTAGTCTAGCCAACCTGCATCTGGCTCACGTGTCCCTAAATCCCTAATGTTTGTTTCCATTATCTATGGTATGGAAGGGATTTAATTAAATTTTAGTGGGATTTTCATCAGCGATATCCTAATAGGAAAGACTTATAGCCAGCTGACAAATGTCTGGGTGGAGAGCTAGCCACCAGGTCCCTAAGGGAGCTGTATACGAGTTAGAGCATACTTCTTGTCTAGTAGGATTTGTGATAAGCCATCGCTGCTGAACGGGCTGATGAGCGTTAGGTGTACTGGTGGCCAAGGGGAGAGTCTACAGCCTTATCCACATAGCGAATATGCAATTTGAAATAGTTACCAGTCTTTCCCAGTTTCCAGACAGAGTCTGGACAGGGCGCAGGCTTGAGATGAGAGGCATGGATCCAGGAAGTGTTTCCGTCTACTTTTACCGCTGTAGGTGTTATAATTAGCACCTGGTATGGTCCTTTCAAGCAGGGTTCCAGGGATGACACCTGATGTTGTCTTATGTAGATGAAGTCCCTTACTTGATATCAATGTGGAGTCCCCTTGTCCCCAGGTTGCAAGGCAGTTGTCAGCTGTTTTCACCGGTATCATTGAGTTCTTTCAAGAGATTTAATTCTGTCAAGCAAGGGGGTGTGGAAGGCATCGTTAGGTCTTAGAGTTGGGGTTACATGCCTTACTGGAGGAGGTGCACCATAGAGAAATTCATAGGGGGTGAGTTTACACAAAGAAACAGAGGGAGTATTTCTTGCATGAAACAGTGGATAAGGCAGGGGCATAGTCTAATATTTTATGCCGGTCTCTAAGCTTAATTTCGTTAAGGTCTCTTTAATGGTTCAATTTACTTTTTTTTCCTGTCCTGAGCTCTGGGGTCTAGAAGCACAATGTAACTTCCAATTAATCCCCTGGGTCCTGGCTAAGCCCTCACTTACCCGGGCCATGAACACCGTTTAATTAACAGACCCTATTACCTTAGGCAGGCCTTGTCTTGAAAAAATATCTTAATATCTTTCAGGATCTTCTTGACCACCGTTTGAGCCTGTTTTTTTTTTTTTTTTTTGTGAGAAAGGATTCAATCCATCCTGAAAATTTATCTACAAAGACTAAGAGATATTTAAGTCTATACCTTGCTGGCTTAATTTCAGTAAAGTCTACTTCCCAGAATTGTCCTGGTCTGGTTCATCATAGGTGCTTTCCTGCAGGAAGCTTGAAAGGGTAAGCATTAACCAATTGACAGAACCGACAGGCTTTTGTTACCCGTTCAGTTACTTTTTTTCACTGTGAGTAAGTTAGTCGAAATCTCTGTTCCTGATCTTTCAGGAATGCCTGCAGTTTCTTTGAACCAAGGTGAGTAAGTTGATGTACATTTTTAACGTAGTGTAGGGCTTTCTGAAATTGCAGGCTGGGCTCAGTGAAGTTGAGGAGTTCAGTGTCAGTGTTCTTAAATGTTATCAAAAGCTTGCTGGTGCTCAAGGGTCCATTGGAATTGGGCATCCTTATTTAACAACGGGTATAAAGAAGCAGCTAAGAACACAAACCCAGGTATCCATAACCTGAAAAGGCAGCAGTCCCAAGAAACTCTCTGTGTTGTCTCCTGTTAGATGGAGGTGGTATCTGCACAACGGTTTGTTTTCTGGGCTCAGTGAACCATCATTTCCGCCCCTAAGGGAATAACCCAGGAAGATTACTTCTTGCTGGCAAATTTGGGCCTTTTTGGCAGAAGCTCTATATCTGAGTTGAGCAAGCTCGGATAATAGTGCTTGGGTCCCAGACTCACAGTTTTCCTTGTTGTTAGCTGCCAGTAGCAGGACATCCACATATTGAAGCAGGGTGACTTTGGGGTGCGTAATTCTGAAGTTGTTGAGATCTCTGTGGAGGGCTTCATCAAAGAGACTGGGGGAGGTTTTGAACACCTGTGGGAGTCTAGTCCAAGTTAGTTGACCAGAAGTTCCATTATCTGGGTCTACCCACTCGAATGCAAACAGCAACTGACTATCTTTATGCAGAGGCAAGCAAAAGAAAGCATCTTTTAAGTACAGAACAGTATACCATTTTCACTCAGCAACAGCAAAGTGTTTATTGGGGTTCCAGCATGCTGGGGCTCAGAGCTCACTTGACTAGAGCAGAGAGCCCTGAGAACAACTTAAACAGAGCTTATATAATTTTTTGGAGAGGGCAGGGAGGGAAATTAATTGATGGGTCAGGGCAAGTGGGCAGTTTTTGTGCAACCGGGTGAGGGAGTACATTCTGCAGTTTGGCAGTTGGGGACAGCACATTTTGGGAACAAAATTAGCAAACAGTTCTCAAGATTTCAACAGTGTTTTGTTAAGCATAAAGAAAAACAGGAAGTGACAAATACCTATTTTATTAACCTTTCACCAAAGCAAAATGAAAAGTGAGCATGGATTACTAAAAACAACCATGTCCTGGTTGCCTAATGCTCTCAAATGTCAATCCTATTGGTGACTACATATTTCTTTCTTCCTAAGATTATATATTCCACCTCAACCATATTGAAAATGCCTAATCCTATCACTCACATTATACTTTGTCTGATTTCCTAATGTCTCTATTAATATCTGCTTTCCTACATATTTTCCCCAGTTCATCATTGTGACTGACTCTTTATATGTGCTCATATTTACTTTCACTCTCTACCCGAAACCCTATTGCTAATGAACATTTTGTCCAAATCCTATACTCACTCTTTTTTCTAAACCTACTGACCATCTTCCTATTCCTACCAACTATTCCTTTTTGACTGGATGTTCTCTTGAACATTCAATCATCCAAGGTACAAGGTCCTATGCCATTGCATATTGATTTATCTGAGACATCTGTGCAGAACATAATTCAAAGCTAAGTATACCACTAAAGGGCCCAATGTCCTTCTGGCTTCAAATCGTACCTAGAATTTTGGTTTCATACTTATATTTCACCTATATATTCTTGTGAATATCGCAGGTACCCAATACCATTATTTGTCCAGCAGAATAATTCCTAACCCAAATAGAATATGTTATTAACCCTAACCATACACTGTTCCTCAATCTAACTTTGCAGAAGAGCAGGGACAGAGTTGGTCTTACAATACAGGAATGTACGGGATCTTCCACCTGCTGAGAACCTCAAAGGTTGATGCAGAAATGATCCCTGGAGAAGATTTAGGCAGCTATGAAGGGCCTGAGAGAGCAAAAGTCATCTTCCAAGGCAAACAACCTAGTCAGGATGAAGGGATGTATCTGAATCAGCCTCTCTCCTCTTGATATAAAGAAGATGGACCAAACCAACCCTGTGTGGAGAGCTTCTCCTGGGTGCCTATGGTTGATATACAATTCTAACTTCTGAAAGTGTCACAGGAAGTAGTGGCAGCCTCCATCTCAAGGGACCCTTGAATGCAACTGTTAGGACAAAGTGGTTGCCAAGGCAGTGACCTCATTCCGTTCTTGAAGGAATTGACCTACCTCACTTCTTGGGGGATGGAACTCTCTGAACTTGGGATCCAGGAAGCCAGGCACAAAGAGCCAGTACCCGTCCCATTCCCAGTAGGCTCACTTGTTTGGATTTAACAAGGACAGAGTCTGTCTTTCTTGGTACCTAAAGATTTGAGGATGGCCAAATTCAAGTAGACCTCTGAAAATGGGCCTTTCCTGAGACAGCAGGTAGTGGTCAGCACAGGCTCCTGACAACTTCACAGAGTTGGACAAGGAGAACAGATCTGAGACAGGACAGGCCATTTTGGGGAAACATAGTATGGCCCACCAGTCAGAGGACACTTCGGATAGTCACAGACTTACTTGGGGGAAGGAGGTGACTTTTTGAGTGTGGTTGTGAGTTTGTGGTTTTGTCTCATGTTCTGAGAATAGGTAGGAAAGGCTGTTTGTTTGGTTTGGAGTGAACTCTTTCTAGAAAGTCCTTTGACAAGGTGAGTGTTTCTAGGTCTGTGTATCCCAGTGTGTCTGTGGTTGTAGACATTAGAAAAGAGCATGCATCCAAAGATGTGTCCTGTCTAGTAGAAAGCTTCCCAGCATTCATTCTTCCCAATTTATGAATGGACTGTGGCTCGCCTTATAGAAAGGCAACACCTACAACCTTCTTAATTTCCTGTTTTCTTCCTGAATTTTGGCCACTCTCCAGAATAGGCTAATATTTTTGTGTCAAAGATATGTACCACCTCCAAGCTCTGTGACATGGCCATGTACTGGTTAGCTGAAGGGAATGGCGAGCATCTCAGAAAACTCAGATATCAGTGTGACCAGGAAAGTCTCAGTGGAGAAACCATGCTTTGGGCCTTTTGCTAACCTATTGTTCTGTTGTCCTGAGTGTCAGGAAGGTCTTTGCCTCAGGCCACCCTTTGTGAAGCCTGAAGAAAACAGTTTTAAAATGGAAATAAATGGGCATCACCTGTGGCTCTTTGCTTAATTACTTTGGAAAGGGATGTGTCTGAATCAGCGTCTTGGCCCTTTGTGAAGCTATGGCTTAGATTCTCAGTGCCTGATGGATCTAAAGAAAGATCCAATGTGTGCATCCAAAAAAAAAAATGGCAAAAATATCAGTCATTGTGCATGAAGTCTCTCACCTTCCTCTGTTATTTTCCTGATGTCCATCAAGTGAGAATAGTGATCTTTTGTGTCAAATGAGTTCTTCCAATCCCTGCAGAGGTGCTTCAGTTTTCTCATGACTCCAAATCACATAAGGAATCTATACCTGACAGTCAGTAGGCATCAAATTGGAGAACCAGAGCAGTATTAACGGCAGACCTATGTGATCAATTCTGGTTCACTGGAAGGGTGTCCAGGCTACCCTGAGGTTAGGCAAATGAGGGGCAAGTGAGCTTATTTTGGACACTCTCTTGGACTGCGCCATTCATAGAAACCTCCAGCCAGACGTTATGATGAGTGTATATATGAAAAAAGATGAGGGCCTTGGGGGAGTGTTTTGGTTTTAATTTTGGTCATTTGTGTGGCGGTTGGAAGAGATGACTGGGTCCATCTGGGCTTGAACTCTGGTGTGATTCTGCTCAGAGACTAAGTTCTGTAACTGACCTCAGAGAAGTAATTGCTTTGGAAAGGGATGTGTCTTAATCAGCCTCTTGACCCTGTGTGAGGCTGTGGCTTAGAATATCAGCACAAAATGGATCTAAAAAAGATCCCATGCTTGCATCCAAAACCAAAATGGCAAAAAGAGCAGCCATTGTGGATGAAGTCTCTGGCCTTCCTTTGTAAAGTTCAGAAAGAATAAAAGAAATTGAAATTGAAACGTAAAGAACCAGGTTTTGTAAAGTTTACAAGCTGCACTGAGAACCTGAAATTCCTGAGTCAGTAAAGACAATTCTTTGATGTGTCCATTAGATGTGAGTTGAAATCTTCAAAGACGACCTTGTTACTTAACAACCCCTTCCCAGAAACCGTGCAGCTCAGCACATATACATCTCAGGGCTTCAACCAATCAGTTTAAATGTCTACCCCTTCACAGGGCTGACCAATCACCCCCTGCCCGACCTGTTCCCGCCAATGAATGTGCTAATCATGTTTTGGAGTTGTTATTTGATTTTCCCAGGGTACGTGGTAATTTGCTAAAGGAGGCTATGATGTATGTAAAGTCCCTGCCCTCTCTAAAGAATGTATATAAACTCTGCTCAAATTGTTCTCTGGGCTCTTTGTTGTTTGCTTTTCTGATGTGAGCTCTGAGCCCCAGCATGCTGGACCCCCAATAAACCCTTTTCTGTTTCATGAGAAAGTCTCTTGGTGGTGTTTTTCTCCGACCTTCGCCCCACCTTTTCATCTGGAGGCCCCAGGTGAGATATTCGGCAGCAGCGGACAAAAGACGCCAACTGACTTCTCTTAGGGTAAGTAAGGCACCTGTTTCTTGTTTTGGGTTTCCGTTTAAGGCGTGGCAAAGTTGCTGTGGGTGAGGGCATTAGGTCTCTCCTATGTTGGCTGACAGAAGTGTCACAGAGCCAAAGGTCACGTCCCTGGGGGCACTCCAGAGGACTAGGGAAGTCAAGGAATAGTAGTTTCCTCAACTGGGTTATATTTTGCTTCAGGATTCGGTTTTCCAGCCCAAAAGGTTTTGCCAGCTACTCAGTTTTGTTCATTGTCCTGAACTCAGGTTGAGTTTACTGTCTGTATTTATTGTCTAACCCATCAGGTTTTGCCAGTTACTCAGTTCTAATCGTTGTCTTGGACTCATGGTAAACGTTTACTGTTTGTCATTGTGTGTGTCGAGTTTGTGTCTTCACTGTCCCTGTTTGAGTAACTTCCATTATGGGACAAAGCACTTCTATGCCTCTGTCCCTGACCCTTGATCATTGGACTGATGTCCGCTCAAGGGCCCAGAATCTTTCTTTTTCAGTAAAACGCCAGAGCTGGCAGACTCTCTGAGCTTCAGAATGGCCCATCCTGGGAGTCGGATGGCCACCAGAAGGATCCTTCCACTTCCCTCTAATCCAAAAAGTCAGAGATATTGTCTTTTAGCTGGGGCCACGTGGCCACCCAGATCAACAGACATATACCCCTTCCCTCATGATTATATCATTCAAACCTTCCACAACTCCCGCTCTCCCCACCATTCTCCCTGAGTCACAAGACTGGATACTCTTCCCCCTCCTCATTCTCTACCCTCGCTCCCCAACCCCCAACATGTTCCAGATGATCCTCCCGCCACTGACTCAGCCTCTCAGCTGCTAGAGGCAATTGGGCCAGACTCAAGCCCTCCAGGGGACTTCCCTGCAGCAGCAGCAGCCCCTCCTCCACTGGAGGAAGCAGGGCCACCTAAAGGAACCCGGCGGTGATGGATAATAGAAAACTCAGAATCCCCTGTGATGCTCCCTCTCCGTCCCTACGGGCCAATGAACCGTCCCAACTGGGAACCCAACAACTTTGAAGGTAGGTAGCATCTGTCCACTTATCGCCGGGCTCTAATAGTGGGTGTAGCGGGTCACAAAGCGACCGCCAGAGGGCCGACTAATTTGGCCAATGTAAGAGAGATTATCCAAGGGCCTAATGAGTCTCCCTGTATGTCTCAGGAGAGAATTATGGAAGCATAAAGGAAATATACTTCTTTTGATCCTCAGGCAGAGGACCAAAAGGCATCTGTTGCAATGGCCTTTATCGAGCAGGCTGCCCTAGATATTAAGAGAAAGTTACAATGTCTAGATGGATTACAAGATATGATGTTAAGAGATTTAGTCAGAGAACCTGAGACAGTATATTATAAGAGAGAAATTGAGGAGGAGAAGGAACAGAGGAGAGAGAAGGAAAGGGAACAAAAGAAGGATGAAAGGAGCAAAAGGCAGACTAAAGCATTGGCTAAGGTTTTGTTCACAGCAAAAAATACTCCAGAAGGTTAAATGCAGGGAGACAGAAAGGGATACCTGGGCCCACGCCAAAGGCTGCCCCTGGCATCAGATCAATGTGCCTACTGAAAAGAAAAAGGACACTGAGCCAAAGAGTGGCCCAAAAAGGAGCAGCCACACGAGCCCGCCATGCTGACTCTAGAAGAGGACTAAGAAAGTCGGGGCTTGGATCCCCTCCCCGATCTCAGGGTAACATTTGAAGTGGAGGGGATTCGAGTGAACTTTGAAATGGAAACAGGAGCAGTATACTCAGCCCTTAAGACCCCACTGGGCCCCCTATAAATAAATAAATGGTCCCTAGTTCAAGGGGCTAATGGCAGTAGATATCAGGCTTGGACAAAAAAGAGGATTATGAACCTAGTAAATGGAAAAGTCCACACTCTTTTCTAGTAATCCCAGAATGTCCAGCCCCATTGATGAGCAGGGATCTGCTTACCAAACTCTGGTCTAGAATAACCTTTATCCCTGATGGTCCCCAAGTGGAGTTTCTAAAGCCTTCAGTAAAAGCTCCCATAGTCACGGCTTTGACTATGTCCGTAGAAGGTGAACATCACTCTTTGTGTCCCCTAAGACTGATCAACAAAGCAAACTCGCACAGAAATGGATAAAAGATTATCCTAATGTCTGGGCAGAAACTGCTGGGTTAGGTCTAGCCCTTAAACAACCTCCAATAGCAGTATAATTAAAAGCCTCTGCCTCTCCAATCAGTGTTAAACAATATCCCCTAAGCAAAGAAGCTAAGGATGGGATAAGGCCCCATATTCAGAAATACCTGACTCTTGGGGTCTTAAGGCTCTGTCAATCAGCCTGGAATACCCCGCTGCTACCAGTTAGAAAGCTAGGAACTGGGGACTACCATCCTGTTCAAGACCTAAGAGAGATCAACAACAGAGTGCAGGACATTCACCCCACAGTACCCAACCCATATAATTTGCTTAGCACTCTGAATCCGGAGCGGGAATGGTACACTGTGCTGGACTTAAAAGATGCTTACTTCGGCTTGCCCCTACATAAGGACAGTCAGTTGCTGTTTGCTTTCAAGTGGATAAACCCAAAAACTGGAACATCTGGCCAATTAACCGGGACTAGATTCCCACAGGAGTTCAAAATCTCCCTCACTCTCTTTGATGAAGCCCTCCACAGGGACTTCAACGACTTCAGAACTGCCCACCCTGAAGTCACCCCACTCGAATATGTGGATGATCTGCTACTGGCAGTCGACACCAAGGAGAACTCTGAGTCTGGGACCCAAGCACTATTATTCGAGCTTGCTCGGCTTGGATATAGGGCTTCTGCCAAAAGGCCCACTTTTGTCAGCAAGAAGTAATCTTCCTGGGTTATTCTCTTAGGGATGGCAAACGATGGCTCACTGAGCCCAGAAAACAAACCGTTGTGCAGATACCTCCCCCTTCTAATAAGAGACAACTCAGAGAGTTTTTTGGGACTGCCAGCTTTTGCAGGTTATGGATTCCTGTGTTCGCATCTCTGGCTGCACCTTTATACACTCTGATAAAAGGGGATGCCCACTTCCAATGTACCCCTGAGTACAAACAAGCTATTGATAATGTCAACAAAAAGGTGCTGCTCTCTGCTTCAGCCTTAGCACTACCAGATGTAGATAAACCCTTCAATCTCTACATAGAAGAAAAGAAAGGAATAGCACGGGGAATGCTCACTCAGACATTGGGACCTTGGAAATGGCTAGTAGCATTCTTATAAAAAAAACTGGACCCAGTGGCTAGCGTGTGGCCCCTTTGCTTAAGAGCTATAGCAGTGGCAGCCCTTCTAATAAAAGATGCTCATGAATGAACGTTGGGACAGAAGCTCACCATTATAGTCCCCCATGCCCTGGAGAGCATCATCTGCCAGCCTCCAGAGAGGTGGCTATCAAACTCCAGAATTAAGCACTACCAGAGCCTCTTGCTTGACAAAGACAGTATAATGCTGGGACCCCCTGCTCCACTCAACTCGGCTACACTGCTGCCAGAAGTATCATCAGGACCCGTCGCTCATGAGTGTCAAAACATACTGGCAGAGAAAACCAGTATACGACAAGACTTGAAGGATCAGCCACTGCCTCGCCCTGAAGTCGTATGGTTTACGGACGGCAGCAGCTTTCTCCAAGACGGTAAGCGGCGGGCTGCACGAGCAGTACTTAGCAAAACTAATGTCATCTGGTCCTCTGGTCTCCCAGAAGGGACATCAGTCCAAAAAGCAGAACTGATTGCTCTTATGAAAGCATTGGAACTAGCAACAAGCAAAAGGGCAACCATATACACTGACAGCTGCTATGCATTTGCCACTGCTCATGTGCACAGGGCTATTTACCAGCAAAGAGAATAGTAACCTCTTCCAGGAAAGAAATAAAGAATGAAGATGAGATCCTCCACCTTCTCTCAGCAGTGCAGGGCCCTAAAGAACTAGCTATAGGGCACTGTCCAGGGCCCCAGAAGGGAAACGACCCCGTGGTGGTTGGAAACAGAAGGGCAGATGAGGAAGCTTAATTGGAAGCCCTAAACGAAGTGACTCTGTTAACTTTTTCCACATGGGGGGGAACAAAAATCAGGAGACTTGGCAGCTCCGGAACCTTCAGGCAACTTATCATCTGAGGAGACAGATACAGAACTCTGGGACCCTACAGAGCCAAGTTTACAATTTCAAAAAGCCCACCTTTATGTCAAAGACTTACACTAGCTCACCCACTTAGACTCAAAGAAGTTGTAGGCACTCTTAAAGGACCGAAGAAAGGACTTATTATTGACTGACTCAAAGAGGAAAGAAATAGCTGAGCAGGTGACTAGAGCTTGTCAAGTCTGTCAATTAGTTAATACTTACCCATCCAAGCTTCCTGCAGGAAGCACTTACGAGGAACCAGACCAGGACAATTCTGGGAAGTGGACTTTACTCAAATTAAGAAAGCAAGTTATGGACTTAAATATCTCCTAGTCTTTGTAGGTACTTTTTCAGGATGGGTCGAAGCCTTCCCCATGAAGAAAAAAACGGCTCAGATGGTGTTCAAAAAGATCCTAGAAGACATTTTTCCAACGTCCGGCTTGCCTAAGGTAATAGGGTCCGACAATGGACCGGCATTTGTAGCCCAAGTAAGTCAGGGATTCGCCAGGACCCTGGGGATTAATTGGGAGTTACATTGTGCTTATTGACCCCAGAGCTCAGGACAGGTAGAAAGGATGAATAGAACCATCAAAGAGACCTTAACGAAATTAAGCCTGGAGACCGGCATAAAATATTGGACTATGCTCCTATCTTATGCACTGTTTCCTGCAAGAAATAACCTCTATGCCTCTTTGTGTAACCTCACCAATTATAAAATTCTCTATGGTGCCCCTCCTCCAGTAAGGGACCTAACCCCAACTCGAGACTTAATGATTCCTTTCACACACCCTTGCTTGACAGACTTAAAGCCCTTGAACAAACCCAGCACCCAGCGATACCTGTGGAAATAGTTGGCGACTGCTTATCAGCCTGGAGACGAAGAAACCCCACATTGTTATCAAGTGGGAGACTTAGTCTACATGAGACGGCATCAGGTGTCATCCCTGGAACCCCGCTGGAAAGGACCATACCAGGTGTTTCTTATAACACCTACAGTGGTGAAATTGGATGGGATCACTTCCTGGATACATGCCTCACATCTCAAGCCTGTGCCCTGTACAGATTCCGGCTGGAAACTGAAACTGACTGGTAACCCTCTCAAGTTCCGTGTCTGTCGTGTGGATAGGGCTATGGATTCTTCCCCTGGCCACCAGCATTCCTAATCCCCATCAGCCTGTTCAGCAACAATGGCAAGTTATAAATCCTACTGGGCAAGTAGTGTGGTCTATTTCACATACAGCCGCCTTATGGACTAGGTGGCCATCTCTCCACCGAGACATTTGTCAGCTTGTTATAGGCCTCTCTGACTGGGATCTCCCTGACATAGAGGACCCCACACATATCCCACTCAAACCCAAACCAGGGCAACATAGACCACATTACCCCATGAATTATGGATGTCATCTCCCCAACTGAGGTGTAAACTAGCCAGTCTTGATTTTTATGTGTGCCCAGCTGATTTCCGAAGTTGCAAACAGGCCCAAACCTGTGGAGGACCCATTGACTTTTATTGTAGATCTTGGGGATGTGAACAAACGGGAGTGCATGGTGGAACCCAAACTCTCTAGACAGTATGATTCAGGTAGGACCAAATGACACCTGGATTGATTCCAAGAAATGTGCCGCTAGCCAAGCGGTGTCAAAAACTCGCTGTGGGAAGAATAGTCTATGTTACCCCCTCAAATAACTTTCACTTCCAAAGGAAGGGGATACCTCAGAACAACATGGCCTATGGGAAATACTAGGGGAATGCGATTTTATACTTATGGCCCTGGTAATGACTTTGCTCTCTGGTTCACCATCCAGCTTAAAAAGGAAGAAAAGCCCACAGCAATAGGGCCCAATCCCCTCAAGCCAGGAATTAAACCTCCTAAACCTCCCATGCCTAGATCTACCAGAACCCCTCTACCATCTCATACTTCCTGGTTTCGGTCTTTGCCTTCTTTCCCAGTCCAGAATACAGCTGACTCCTCCCGCTGGGAACTAATTAAAGGAACCATTATGGTACTGAACTCCACACAATCAGAACTCCTTGCATTTCAGCCCAGGTATTAGATAGCTCTGTAAATTATTGTGTAATGGTGCAGATACTCCCCAGGGTGCTCTATGATGATGCAGAATAATTTGAAGGTCTACTAGGGGGACTAACAACCTGATTTCACCGGGAGCCAGTGTCTCTTACTCTAGCCATCCTACTGGGGATAGGAGTTACTGCAGGAGTGGGTACAGGAACAGCTGCTATGATCCGTGGGTCACAACAAATGGCCTGATTAGAAACAGCAATAGATCAAGACTTGAAAACGTTAGAGACCTCCATCACAGTTTTGCAGGAATCCTTAACCTCTCTCTCTGAGGTTGTTTTACAGAAAAGGCAAGGATTAGACCTCCTCTTCATGAGGGAGGAGGGCATCTGTGCTTCACTGAGAGAAGAATGCTGTTTTTATGCTGACCATAGTGGAGTTTTAAAGAATCCATGAGTAAATTGAGAAAATGCCTTGAAGAGCACCAGAGAGAAAGGGAGATTCAACAAGGGTGTTTTGAGTCATGGTTTACCCAGTCCTCTTGGTTAACTAAACTTTTATCAGACTTAGCTGGACCCCTGATCATCCTTATGGTGTTACTAAATGTGGGACCTTGTTTGCTAAACTGCATAGTTTCCTTTCTCCAGGTTCAGATTGGGCAGGAAAAAACTCATGGTAATCAGATAAAAATACTATCCACTGGCAGAAATAGAATCTGAGAACCCGCAATAATTATGATTCATTACTTTTAAGATTAAAAGTAGTCAGAAAAAGGAGTGGAAAATGAAAGAATAAAAGAAATTTAAATTGAAACGTAAAGAACCAGGTTTTGTAAAGTTTCCAAGCTGCACTCAGAACCTGAAATTCCTGTGGCAGTTAAGACAATTCCCAGAACTGCCCATTAGATGTGTGTTGAAATCTTCCCTGACCACCTAGTAGCTAAACAACCCATTCCCAGAAACCCTGCAGCTCAGCACGAATACATCTCAGGGCTTCAACCAACCAGTTTAAATGTATACCCCTTCTCAGGGCTAAAAAATCACCCCCTGCCCGACCTGTTCCCGCCAATGGATGTGCTAATCTTGTTTTAGAGTTGCTATTTGATTTTCCTGCAGCGTATGATGATTTCCTAAAGGAGGCTATGATGTATGTAAAGTCCCTGCCCTCTATAAAGAATGTATATAAACTCTGCTCAAGTTGTTCTCGGGGATCTTTTTTCTTTCCTCCTCTGGAGTGAGCTCTGAGCCCCAGATGCTGGACCCCCAATAAACCATTTCTTTTGGCATGAGACAGTTTCTTGTTGGTCTTTTCCTCCAACGTTCGATGACCTTTTCAGTTCCTGACTACCTTCAATTGAGAATAGCAATCCTTTGAGTCAAATGAGTTCTTCAAAGACCTGAAGAGGCTAGCCCATAGGTGCTTGGGTTTTCTCATGACTCCAAATAACAGTAAGAATATATACCTGACAGTCAGTAGGCCTCAAATTGGAGAAGAAGAGCAGTATTAGCAGAAGGGCTATTTGATCATTCCTGCTTCAAAGGATGGGGTCCAGGCCACCCAATGCCCTTATGGACTTCAAATCTTACCTAGATTTCTGTTTTCATACTTATATTTCACCGCATATTCATGTAAATATCACAGGTTTCCAATACCATTATTTATTCTGCAAAATGATTCCTAATCGAAATCGAACCTGTTATTAACCTTAACCATACACTCTTCCCTCAATCTAACTTTACAAAAGAACAGGGAAATTGTTGATCTTACAATACAGGAATGTAGGCGATCTTCCACCTGCTGAGAACCTCAAAGTTCCATGCAGAAATCATCCCTGAAGAAGATGTAGGCACCTATGAAGCATGTGAGAGAGCAAAAGTCAACTTCCATGTCAAACAACCTGGTCAGGATGAAGGAATGTGACTGAATCAGCCTCTCTCTTCTTAATGTAGATTAAATGGACCAAACCAGGCCCAGGCCTGTGTGGAGAGCTGTTCCTGGGTGCCTGTGGTTGATATACCATTCTAACTTGTGTAAGTGTCACAGGAAGTGGGGGCAGACTCCATCTCATGGGACCCTTGGAAGCAACTGTTAGTACAAAGTGGTTGCCAAGGCAGTGACCTCATTCATTTCCTGAAGGAAGTCACCTACCACACTTCCTTGGTGATTGACTGCCAGGCACCCAGAGAAGTCCCAGTCCCAGTCCCAGTGGTCTCAATTGTTTGGATTTATCAAGGACAGAGTCAGTCTTTCTTGGTACCTACTTAAGTGATGATGGCCAAATGCCAGGAGAGGTCTGAATAGAAGCCTTTTCTGAGAAAGCAGGTAGTGGCTCAACCATGGCTCCTGACAACTTCAAAGAGTTGGCAAAGAAGACCAGATCTGAGACAGAACAGGCCACTTCGGGGAACATAGTATGGCCCACCAGTCAGAGGACACTGAGGATAGTCACAGACATACTCGGGGGAAGGAGGTGCTGTTGTGGGTGTCCCTATGAGTTTGTTGTTTAGTCTCATGTTCTGAGAATAAGTCGGTTTGTTTGTTTGGAGTGGAATGTTTCTAGAAATTTGTTTGACAACATGAGTGTTTCTATGTCTGTGTATCCCACTGTATACATGGTTATAGACATTTGAAAAGAGAATGCATCAATGGTTGTGTCCTGTCTGGTAGAAAGCTTCCCAGCATTCATCCTACCCAATTTAAGAATGGAGAGTGGTTTGCCTTATGGATGGGCAACACCTACTACCTTCCTAAGTTTCTCTCTTCTTCTTGAATACGGGCCACTCTCCAGAATAGCCTCATGGTTTTGTTTCCAAGATATGCACCACCTCCAAGCTCTCTGACATGGGCATGTACTTAATAGCTGAAGGGAATGGGAGCATCTCAAAAACTCAGAATTCTGTGTGACCAGTAAAGTCTCAGTGGAGAAACACTGCTTTGGGCTTTTTGCTTACCTATTGTTCTGTTGTCCTGAATGTCAGGAAGGTCTTTGCCTCAGGCCACCCCTTTGTGAAGCCTGAAGAAAACAGTTTACAAACGGAAATGAATGGGCATCACCTGTGGCTCTTTGCTTAATTGCTTTGGAAAGGGATGTGGCTGAATCAGCCTCTTGGCCCTTTGTGAGGCAGTGGCTTAGATTGTCAGCATCTGATGCATCTAAAGAAAGTTTCCAAGTGTGCATTCATAACCAAAATGGCCAAAAGAGCAGTCTTTGTGGATGAAGTGTCTCGCCATCTTTTGTAACCTTCCTGACCTCCATCAAGTGAAAATAGGAATTCTTTGGGTCAAATGAGTTCTTCAAAGCCCTCTAGAGGCTAGCCGATAGGTGCTTGAGTTTTCTCATGACACAAATTCTCATGAAGAATCTATACCAGACAGTCAGTAGGCCTCAAATTGGAGAAGCGGAGCAGTTATAGAGCAGGACTAATTGATCACTCTTTGTTCACAGGAAGGGTGTCCAGGCCAAGCTGACTTTAGGCAAATGAGGCCCAAGTGTGCTTATTTTGGACAGTGTCTTGGGCTGTGCCCCTCATGGAAACCTCCAGCCAGAGGTTATGATGAGTGTATATGTGGAAGAAGATGAGGGCCATGTGGGAGTGTTTTGGTTTTAATTGTGGTCAGCTGTGTGGTGGTTGGTAAAGATGCCTGGGTCCACCTGAGCTTGAACTATGGTGTGATTTCCCATAGAGACTGAGTAATGGAACTGACCTCAGAGAAGTATTGCCATGAATTGTGTTGGGATTTTAGGTGGCCATGCATGAGATTCACCCTTGAAAAATGAGATATAGAAAAGGGTGGCTTTCCAAAGAGTACTGTCAAACTCAGCCTGGATATCACATGACTTTATTCTGAAAGATTGGCCACCATAGTTGAGAGTCAAAACATACATGGACCTTACATTGGAGACCTCAATGTGCCTGGCTTCATGTGTCCTTTGGGCCACTCTTTGGGAAGCCTTGCCTCTGAGAGTTCACCAGAGCTTTCCTTGAAATGTGCTTCTTCAAAATTTAATGGTTCCTGAATGAATTTAAACCCACAGTTTCCCCAAATTCATCCTTGAAAAATGGCTAGATAAATACCATGAAATTTTTGAAATTCCCATGACCAGGTGGCCCTGGAGAATCTTTGGATGTCCTGTTGCTGATCATGAGGGTACCAGACAGTGCCTTGATTGATTGGGTTTCATGAAAACGGTGTATAACACAGATACCAGTATGTTGGAGGCTGCTGAGGAGTGGACCCAGAGCTGTGATGTGCAGGTGTGTGATAAAGCATCTCTTGTCAAGCCATGTGGATCTGTCATTGACTTCCAAATGGCTTGTGGCTGACATGGTGCAGACAGGAATCACGTATATGTCTGAATCCTTTCCATAAAAGGCATCTTGTTATATGGAGATGTTTCAGGGCAATGTTCAGAATCAGGTTGCTATGGTTAAGGGGACAAGCTATGTGGAATAGAAGCCTGGTTGGTGCATTCTCCTGCAGACCCTGACCCACCACACGTGACAGGACTCCCTCCAGCACTGTGTCCCAGTTGAACTCCTTGTATTTCATGAAGCAAATACCAAACTCCCAGTGCAGCAGCAAGAAACACCATGAAAAGTGGAGGATGACCAAATGGCTTCACAGTCCACATGCAGAGACACTTAGCTTTCAGTGGCCACAGTTTACCTACAAAGAGAGAAGTCAGCACTGCTGCCTCATGTTATTTGGAAAATAAGAAACAATGTCCTCCAGGTCACATAGATGCAGACTCAGCTTTAATGGTCTCCTTAGAATGGAAGCTAAAGCTCCTGACAACAACATATATGTCAAGTGCCCATCCTCAGAGGCAGTTTCTCAAGTAGTCTTTAGGCAGGCAGAGCTCCATGTTGGTGGAGTGTTTACCTTTTAGACCAGGACGCAAGAAAAGACCACTGACTCCAATTAAAATCAAATTAAAGCAAACTTATTATTTCCACCACCCGGGCTGTGTCTCCCTCCCAAAACCGCGGGAACAAGAGAGCAACCCCACCTTTCCTACAGAATGGCTTTATAGCGCAGAATGTTACAGAAAAGGGTGGTTACAGATAACAGAACTCTGACAAGCATCACACTAACGATAGTTTACATTTTTTTTTTTTTTTTTGCTGGCCCCAACATCAGAATTTATGAGAACCATTAGAGCCTCAGAGAGTGTCGTCTGGCCAGGGAAGGCCAATATTTATGAGGTGTAAATAAAGTTTCAGAGAGGGCTGTTATCTGGTCAGAGAGCCATGCATGGGTGAGTTCAAGGCATGGGCAGGCATTCAAAGCAGGTTCAGAATTTGCTGTAATTTATAGTTAAGCCAAAATTATCTTTTCATGGCTTTGTGGCAAGATGGCTCCAATTTAAATAAAATATCAGGTTGGGTCTATCATTCCCCCATTTTCTAATGTGTCCCTTTCAAATCTTTGATAGGGTAGGGGACGAGCACTGAGGGAAATTTAATTCCTCAGGTAACAGTCTCCCCATTTTTTGAACTCACCCAAAACCGGTCTCCCTGATTTTACTGACTTAATTAATTACTTATATTGATAGTCTATTTATTTTTGGCTCCATTGTAGTAAGAAGCGAGGCGTCACTCATTTTGACTTTTTCTGAGCTGAGAGAGGGTGACGTGAGAGGGTACGGTCTGAGAGACATGAGTTGCCTTTTCGAAGTCAGTTCGGTTTGAAGTCTGGTTGGGGAAGTACAGGTTGTAAAGTCATCTGGGGATGGGTTCTTCTATGAGAGAAACAAAATACATGAGTACTGAATAAATGTTGCAGCAGCTGGAACATGTCACTGTATAGAAGTTCCCTCACCAGTCTTAAATATCCCCAGTTATCAGGACTGTCAACTTAATATTTAACATTTAGGGTTACAGTTGTCCCTCCCCATAAAATACAGTGTTATAATTTAATACCATCTGATCCTGCAAAATTCTTTTACTAGTATGACCTCTGTGTCTAATAGAGAAACTCTTAATTCTGTTACTCAAGGCTGGATAATTGTACTAGCAAACTCCAATATTACCTGTGTAGGTTAGGAATATCTGTAGGCCTTAAACTAAAAACTTCTGCCTCTGGCAGCTCCTCTTGGTAGTCTCTTTTTATAGTTATCAGGCATTCCTCTCTGAGAACCCTTCTTTGTAGCCTCCAGTCTTATTTATTTTGGGAGGCTAACATAAAGTGTATACCTTAAAATATTATTATTACTGTTATTATTTAAAATGCCCAGGAATGGCTGTATTTTGCGTTTAACTGTCTTTCCTAAATGTTTAAGATGAAGCAGTCAAACTGACTTTTGTTTCTATCTATTATGAACAGTCAGCTGAGCTTTTACGGGAGTCATTCCTGGGGAAACTTGAGAGCAGCTTCTCAGTTCTGCTAGTGCCATTTTCGCTAGGTATGTCCAGGTCTTGCTTGACCCTGTGGCTTCCCTTGGAAGCATCAGGGATGTCTCCCTTCTCTGATGACTGTCTTCTTCATAGAAAATGCACTGATTGGCTTTCTGTTCTCCAGTGGCTCAGAGTTGCAAAGCTCTTTAGGGAAGTCCCCTGTTCCCTGGATACAGACTGACTCAGAGGGCAAGAATCAAATATTGGTTTTCTTGGCCCTTTTCATTTAACTTTAATTTTAAATCCTAATTTTAAACATCCAGCAAATAAATTTTAGCAGCCTTATATTAAGAGTACTGGGCTTTAATGTCTGTAATTTAAAATTATTTATCTTTTTATTAATTGGGATCTGTATTTTTCTGTCTGTCTTTTGGTGATGACTTGTTATCTTTAATTAACCCATGTTGTGTTCTTAAAGCAACACTTCTGTAAAACACTAACAGGGAATCTTTAGATCACTTATAAGGAAATTACAAAATAAAATTAACAAGAGTAAATATACTTAGTTCGTGTAATAGCTACCCTGAATTTTTAGGCTGAGTTACTTATTATATTTCTTGTTTGAGATCCTAATAATCTTGATATGAAAAAAAAAGAACTTTTGAATGTAACTTTAAATGAAATAACATCTGACCCACTGCTTTCGTAGTCATTCTCACATGTAGTAAGTTGGGACACAGAGCCTTATCTCAAGTAAGGCAGGGCTCTTTATAAATCTTAAGTGTTTTAGTTCTAAAGATGATCTTTGTTTTTAAATATCATTTTAAAAAGTTAACATTAATTGTTTGAGGTCACATGAACATTAGTTAACACCATATAATATAACATTTAAAACATGAATAAAATAAACGCTGAAAGTTTTATCCTTTTCATAGCTAAGGCTCTCATTAACATAAAAATACATTCAAATTGTTCCCCAATGTAAAAAGTAACATAAAAGTTTACATATCTTATTGATAAAAGGTAAATAAATGCCCAATATATATATATTTTTTACCATACAACTTCAGAACACCAGCTTCACATAATGCTCTTTTAAAGTTTCTACCTTAGAGACTTGTATTCCTGGAAGATATGAGCACATTAATAGCATCACAATTGCATTGATGTTTCTACATTAACCAAGTTTAGCTTTTAAAGAAATGGCAGTACAGTGCTCTAAAATAACAGATCGTATTTAATAAGTTGTTTAATATTTATGGTTGCTTGCTCTAGAAAAATAAAACTTAATAAACACAATGCTATTGGTAAACGTATGTTTTAAGAAATTTTTGTGTCTTTTACACATGACTGATTTTTACAATCTTATACAGACTTTAGAACAATCTTATACAGACCTTAGTAAATCAATAACATATCTAACAAGAATACTCATGAAGGAGTAATCAAATATCAAATTTAATTTATTTATTTATCAAAATATTAAACAAAAGTATTGAACAGTGTAGACCATTTTTTTGTTGAAGGAAAAGTCCTAGAACCAAGGCATATTAGACCTTTTGTCGACATTAATATTTTATTAGATTTTTGAACACCTAGAAAAACATGTAAGTTTAAATTTAAAGACATTTATTTTTATCTGTTTATCCAATTTAAAGTGAACCATTTAAATCACGTAAATTAAAGATCTTTGGATCCGCTTTTTAAAATTTGTTTTTGTGAGTGCTCCTTTTTTTATGAGCGCTCCTTATGTATGTTAATTTGTGTATAATATACATGATATATGGACATATGTATATATACACATACAACACATAACAAGAGTGTGCACACATAATTATAGTAAAGGCCTTGTAGCTTTTCGCAGGTGAAATCTCCATTGCAATGTTTCAAAAACTCCACTGTTGGTCAAAGATAGAACTGATCAGAAAAACATTAACCTAGGTCTGTAGGATCAAAATCATGAGTTAAAAACAATACAGAATCTAAGGAAAAAAATAAGAGTCCTAGAAAAAGTGACTGGGCAGTTATTAGTAAATACCATACAATGTAATTTTTTCTCCCCCCCCCTTAGGCCTCAGATCAGTCTCCTACTGAGCTAGTAGGCTTCTTTCATTTGCATTTCAACATAAGGCCTGGCTGAGGTCTGGAAGGAGCAGGGAAAAACTGCTATTCTGAGCAGACACCTCAGGCCTAAGGCATTTTAACCATAATTTTCAGGTTTGGATCTTGAAAATTATGGTACAATCTTAAGTTACAATTCACAAAATTTTATATCTTTACATCTTGTTCTGTCAACAGATACCATACTATGATTTACTATCCTTTTCCAAATTAATGCACTGGTACACACTGTGATATTTTCCCAGTCTACCCAATTCAAAACTGGTGAAAAATAAGACTGAATGTTTGGGAAGTTACTTGCCAACTTGGAAATAGAGTTCTTTAGTTTTCCATGCTAAGTATTTAAGTTCTTTTGCATGAGTTATCTAAAATCATAAACTAAACAATTATATGAACCAGACTTTTAACTGCAAGATTGTACAATGCTTCAAAAACCCATTCAGATACCAGATTGTTACAATAAAACGTCATCATTTAGACACACATTGAGCTAAGATCATTCCCAAGAAACAATTTATAATATGAACACATTATTGCACATGTCTTTAA
The DNA here is from genome assembly GCF_048772815.1 of Callospermophilus lateralis. Lineage (NCBI taxonomy): Eukaryota > Metazoa > Chordata > Mammalia > Rodentia > Sciuridae > Callospermophilus > Callospermophilus lateralis. The sequence continues at coordinate 954,851 of NW_027514409.1, forward strand.
GGGCCAGAAACAAAGACACAAGACAGACAGAAAGGAGCTCCAGACTATGGCTGCCAGACAGAAGCCTTTAAAACATAACAGATAAGAGAAAAATCTCCTACACCTGTAGCACGATAGATGTCCCCACAAGGGGAACAGATGTTTTCAAAGAGGAGCAACCTGAAATGTGAAATCAAGGGTCTCCATGGTGACTTTACTGCATTTAGTGTCCCCTTTTTCTTATTCTGTTTTTTAATAAGACAGAGGTGGCATAATTCTTACAGTGCAGGGACGGAAGGAGGGAATTCTCTGAAGCAACAGGGCTTTGGCAGCTGCTGGGAGTCCTTCAGTCCCTCCTTTTACTTACAGGATTAGCTCCTCTGGTTCAGTTCCACCCCGAGCACACTCCATCTCCTAATATTTCAGTAGTCAGCTCTCAAAAAGTCCCGGGGTCCGGGGGAGGGTATCAAAATTTGTAACTTAAATTTTGGTTCCTGATGTTGAAGCCAATTAATACCAATTTAATAATGAGGACAGCGTTTGAAAAAAAGAAAAAGGGAGGTTTACTGCTTTGCTAACAAAGGAGAAACACAGGGGATTCTGCCGAAAGGCTGTGACTCTCTTGATCTGGAGGGACAAGAGGTTTTAAAGGAGTTTCACTTTTTCACCTAAGAGATACTCAGTTCTTAGGTCACCAGCAGGCATTGCCCTCTGCAGTGGGTGTGCTCCAGGCAACCAGCTAGGGGCTTCTCTCATCCTGCTTGACAAAGGGGGGGAAAGTTCATCACAGTTCCTTAAAACACAGTCCAAAGGGGTGTCAGGCTTACTTGCTTTATTACCCATTTTCACGTACAATATCATTATGTTTTTACCACAGAAATCACACAACAAAACGCACAAAAACTAACAAACCAAAAACATACAGAACACAGAAAAAAACACAAAGAAACAGAAAACCGGTGAAGAAACAGAAAAACAGAGGAGCAATACAACGTCTTGCTAAAGCTCCGGGGAAGGAGCTCCTGCGTGCCCGTTGGCACCTCTCTACCCTTTCAGAGGAATTCCCTACAGAACAGAACAGAGGACAGAATGATTCTTGTTACTGTCCCAGACAGGAGTATATGTGAGCCTCCCCATGCCACCTCTCTGTCATCAGAAGAGATGTCCCTTTACCGGATATCAGATGTTATAAAGATACCACTTACCTATGGAGGCCTCCTCCACCAGGTGCTTGCTAATAGTTATAGTGCGATGGTTCACTGCAGTGCTCCCGGGACTGAAGGCTCACTCCAAGGCCTTTGAACTTGGCTCTCCAGCCCGGAGCCTTGGAGGAAAGGCCAGCTTCAGAATTTCCAGGAGTCTGGTCTTGTGATCTGGTCTGGTCATCTCACTGGGGACCAGATGCAAGAAAAGACCACTGACTCCAATTAAAATCAAATTAAAGCAAGCTTATTAGACCAGGATGCAAGAAAAGACCACTGACTCCAATTAAAATCAAATTAAAGCAAGCTTATTATTTCATCCGGGTGGGCTGCCTCTCCCTCTCAAACAGCGGAAACAAGACAGCATCCCCACATTTCCTACAGCCCAGCTTTATACCCCAGAAAGTTACACAAAAGGGGAGTTACAGAAAACAGAACTTTGACAAGCATCACACTAATTATATGTTACATTTTTTATTTGCTGGCCCCAGCATCAAAAATTATGAGGACCATTAGAGCCTAGAGAGGGTCTTTGGCCAGGGAAGGCCAATATTTATGAGGTGTCACTAAAGTTTCAGAGAGGGCTGCAATCTGGTCAGAAAGCCAGATATGGGTGAGTTCAAGGCATGGGCAGGAATTCCAAGTAGGTTTGGAATTTGCACTAATTTATAGTAAAGAAAAAATTATCTTCTCATGGCTGTGTGGCAAGATGACTCCCAATTTTATTGAAAGATCAGGTTGGGAGATCAACCCTGTCCTTTACTTTTGGAAACTCCTCTACCACATCCATGTTTGTGAACTCCTGAGCATTTTCTATCCCAGATATGTATTCACAGATATTTTAACTCAACTCCTCTAATTGTGTCTTACTTGGGGCGAAGGTAATGTCAAGGCATTGTTCTGGATGAGAGTGGGAAGATTATTGTATACCATATATATGCATACTCATTGGATTCATTTTTCAATTTTCCATTCAAAATACTATATCCCTCAAAATAACCCATACTCTACAAGACTCTAACAACTAATACTAATATGATGGAGAAAAATAACCGAAACAAAATTGAAATACTAGCAGTTCAGAGGAGACATGGTGTATATTGGACTTGCCTTTTGCAAGATAAATGCTAGGTGTTATTAATCTAGTCAATTTATAATTGAAATAGTTCTCCATGTGTTTTTAAAGTTAAAAAATATGTGTATTCCTGTCTCCCTTTCTCTGTAGCCTATTCAGCACATGTATTTTTATATGCACATATAGAATTCTACGTGATATCACAAGTAAATTTTTGTGAGGTGCCTGACTTGGCAGTTACAAATTGTGAGAAGAGATTACTCCTCCTAAAAGCTGTTGGAACTGAAATTTCAAGCTATAGGTGAGCTTCCTAGTAGAACAACATTATACATAAATCCATGTTCAGTGAAATGAATGTTTTTGGATCTGTGGATGATATATATTTCATGGTGAATTTTGTTTGGCATATGAATTGGTATGTTTATTGTCTGTGGTTGTTTGTGTGTGTGTGTGTGTGTGTGTGTGTTTGTGTGTGTGTGTGTATATATATATATATGTATATATATATACATACACACACACACACTCTCCAGAATTTTCATAATATGAAATGTATGTGTCTTATATACACTCCCTAAATTCATTCATGTTCATGTATGTGGATTAATAATCAACTTTTCACAACATTATTCTCAGAAATATTCATTCATCTGAAATATATATTTGTTTCCTAGTACTGAAAACTAACTTCAGTGAAAGGTACATACAAATCCTAATATTTCTACAGTTACTGACCCAGTTTAACATCAATGCAAGTAGATTCCTATGGGACATGATGCATCTTTTGATGTTCATTTTTACTCAACAGTGGTACCTTACTATTTTTCAGTTTTTGCACATCATAGGATACATATTTCATCCACTAGTTAGCAAAATTATAGGCATTTGTTTCACTTTTAATCACTTTCTTCTCCAGAACACATGTATTTCTCTATGTTTCTTGACTGGTCTTTTAATGAGACTTCTTTCCAAATACATTATAATCGATTTCCATAATCATTTTGAAACAAATCTCACACACCCTTCATGATAAACCATAACCCTAAAATGACCATTAGATATATAACTGGTTGGAATGAATGATTGTATATCAATATAACATTTCTGATATATTTTCAGATATCTATTCAATCCATTATTTAAAGTGGATCCAGTTATATTGTTTATTCACAGAATGGTGTATTCTTGCATTATCTCTATATTCATAGACACAGGGTATGCCTATTTGTACGCCCATACTAATTTATACATCTTCAAATTATTGCTCCCTGAAATGGTGGAAGAAATACTCATGTCACCAGATCTGCATATACATTTTATCACAGAAATATTCTGGACACAAAAAGCAAAGGTCACATGTACAATTGTATCAAAGCCTAAATGGGAAGTGAACATGGATTACTAAAATCATCCATGTCCATGTTGCCTAATGTTCAAAAATGTCAATTCTATTTGTGACTACATATTTGTTTCCTCTTAAGATTATAAATTCAAGCTCCAGCCTGTTGAAAATGTGTAATCCTATCACTCACTTTATACTTTACTTGATTTCCTAATGTCTTTATTGATATGTGCTTTCATACATATTTTCCCCAGTTCATCATTGCGACTGACTCTTCACATGTGCTGACATTCACCTTCACTCTCTACCCGAAACCCTATTGTTAAGAACTTTTGGTCCAAATCCGAAACTCACTCTTCTTCTTAGCCTACCGAATACCTTCCAAATCCTATCGACTATTGCTTTTTGACTGGATGTTCTGTTCAACATTCAATCATCCAAGTTACAAGGTCCTATGCCATTGTATATTGATTTATCTGAGACAACTGTGCAGGACATAATTCAAAGCTAAGTATCCCACTCAAGGGCCCAATGCCCTTCTGGGCTTCAAATCTTACCAAATTTCTGCTTTCATACTTATATTTCACCTATATACTCTTGTAAATATCGCAGGTTGCCAATACCATTATTCATCCCGCAGAATGATTCCTAACCAAAATCGATGCTATTATTGAACCTAACCATACACTCTTCCCTTAATATAACTTACAGAAGAGCAGGGACAGAGTTCGTCTTACAATATAGTAATGTAGCTGATCTTTCACCGGCTGAGAAACTCAACGATCCATGAAGAAATGATCCTTAGAGAAGATGTAGGCAGCTATGTAGGACCTGAGAGAGCAATAGTCATCTTCCACAGCAAACAACCAGGTCAGGATGAATTGATGTGTCTGAATCAGTCTCTCTCTTCTTATTGTAGAGAAGATGGACCAAACAAGGCCTGTTGTCATGACCCCTTGCCCGCAAGGAAGACGCAACTCAGGAATCTTCTTTCAGCAGTTTATTCAGGCCCTTGATATTTCTTCTAATTCCCCGTCGGATGCCCCTCCCAGCCTTAATAAAGCATCCCAAGCCCCAATGCGAAGCTACCACGTGGAACTTTCTCACAGGGTGCTGAGAAACCATGCACCAACTCTCCCAAACAAGGAGTTGTTTATTACAGACCACAGTGGAGCCAGCGCCATCTTGCAATGGCGACCATAATCTGCAGAAACGGCTCACCACAGTTCCCCCCTTCTGTTTTCTGAAAACAATACAGGCGAGAGTAGAGGTCCTATCCCACTGTGCAGAAGTGGCTGCATAGTATGGCTAAGTCCTAAGGAGGGCCCTTCCCCAGATCTGAAGCCATATCAGCTGACGCCTTTTTTCGTGGGGCGGGGCGTGGACATCAAACCCGCATGCAATAGGACATGCTCTCCTTGAGGTCCACTTCAAGGATCACTAAGTGCAGTGCCTTGCCTCGCATCCTGTATCGTGACGATGGTGGACGAAGGGGGACAGCTAAGGCTGAACTGTGGCTGTACACAACGACAAACGAGTTGACAGCACCCCGAAAGAAAGGCACGGACTTTAAGGCGATAGAGAAGCATTAGTGTGGAAACCCACCTGCGTGCAATGGCAGCAAGACCGGCAGAGTGCAAGGGCTTTCCAACACTAATAGAATAACGAGGAAAGACATGCCGATCCCAGTGCAATGTTATAATAACTTGGGGTGCAATGGCCATGTCAAAGATTTACTGTTTAAGATGCGCAAGCCAAACTTGAGGTGAATTGCCATTTTCTAAAGCTGCAAGAGCTTGGATGATCATAGCCTTATCGTGAGCATTGCGGGCCTTGAGGCGACAGAGAAACCACAAACAGAGAAACATACCGAAGCAACACATTGCACCAAAAATGCCTACCCCCACCCACTCTTTAAAAAAGGAAAAGGAAGAAGATATCCAATCGGTGAATTGACCCAAAGTCACGGGATCAACACGGGTGCTATTCAAGACAGCTATCTGGGTTAGTTGAGACTGGATCATGTCTTCCGCTTCCATGGACCAATTTCCAGCCAAATATTCGCCAATGGTGCGGGAAGCATTCCTGGAATCATTAAATCTGACAGAGGTTATGCATAAATGTGCACGTTGGTCAACACAACCCAAAAGCACTAAGTCAGCCAATTCTTCTACCTGAGCTTAGAGTAAATCTATTCTTTGGTTGGCAGCTAAAATCCCTGACAAAATATGTTGATTAATTGTATTTTGGGATTCAAGTATGGTGGAAGTTTGTTGGACAACTTGATTAATAGTGGCAGCAGTTTGTACTTGATTGGCCATAGCCACTCCGGCCGTAACAGCTGCAGCAGCAGATATCGCCACGGCTGTCACTATAGCCGCTGTGATTCCAAAATCTCTGCGGACTCTAAGTAGCTCAATAATAGGGAATTTATCAGGATCCGCAGTGACCGGGATTGGGACAAAAGTTGGAATCTTCATAAACACTGCTACAGTCCAGGAACCATTCCAACACTCAGATAAGAGACAGGTAGTATGAGAACAATCCAGCATCCCCGATGAGGTCGCCTTAGCCAAAAGGAATAAGAAGGGGGATTGGACACAGACCATTGCAGGAGGCAATGTGGCATTATACAACAGAGAGTTGAATGAAATAGATGTAAGTCTATTATCTTGTTCACTTTCCCTAACAGTACCAGAAATATTAGCCAGCCAACTTTTGGCTCCTACCAACTGAGCCAGTGCAGAAATATCGGCTGAAGCCCCCTTTTCATTGGAAATCAGCCATTAAAACCAGGACCAACCTACTCCTGTAGAGGAGCTGGCACTATTGTTAAAGTTATAAACATACCTATCAAGAGAGGGGGAAAGGGAGAAACCTTTAGCAACTTGATGTTTCTCCCAAGAATGATCCTGACAAGGCGTAAATATTGGGGGGAAACCAAGATTAGGGGAACAGTAAGGAGAGGCCTTGAAATGAGTGGCATTATAAATACTACTAGAAAAAGGAGGCACTGGGATTAGTACCTCGGAGATAATAGCCAAGGTAGTTATGTTAAGAGCAGAGCTGCTGTTTGCAGGGGTCTCTGAGCCTGATTGATTCCCCGAAGCTACCTTGCTCAATACAGCACTGATAATGCTTCCTGAGACCTGATTTGACCGCAATGGGTCCTCCCAGTTAGTCAAATTTTTGGTCTTAAGGCTAATGCAATTAGCGTTTCTAAGGCTGAAACAAAAAACTCCTGTGAGATTAACTTGAGATTGATTAAAAATTCTCTCCATGTCCCCTCTAGGAGAGGCACAGGGAGCAGACATCTCACATGAGGTAGAAAAAAGAGTGGGGAGGACACTAGAATTACCATGAACCGGAATCCTCATTGGCCATGCCCGTGCCACTGCCCACCACCGCATTGGTGTCGCCTGTGCCATCGGCACCAGCACCAGAGCCAGAGCACTTAGTAGAATGAAGATCCTCATCACAGGATTGTTGTGGTATCTCTTGTTGCTGGTCAGTTGATGTCGAGACTCTTCTTGTCAAGCGTTCAGGGACCCACAATGGTTCCGTACGATCCTGGGGAAAAACACATACAGATCCTCGTGCCCATGTCAGCACGGGGTCAGGGCCGTTCCATTGGCCCGTAAGAACATCCTTCCACTTAACATAGCCAATCACAGAGGGCTGAGGGGACACATGTCTATCGGCCGCAGAGCGACCATGAATATCCAAATTCAAAAAATTAATGGTAAAGAGAGCTAAGGACAGGCGTTCTTTAGGAGTGTGTTCAGCTCCTATTCCCCCTTTTTGTTTTTGTAAAGTTTCCTTTAAGGTGCGATGAGCATGCTCAACAATGCCTTGTCCTTGAGGATTATAAGGCAAACCATGAGTAAGTTGTACTCCCATAGTAGAACAAAAAACTGTAAATTGTCTGCCAGTATAAGCAGGTCCATTATCAGTCTTAAGGGATGCAGGTGCACCCCATGCTGCCCATGCCTCTAAACAGTGAGTAATGACATTACGTGCCTTTTCTCCCGATAAAGCAGAAGCATGGATAATTCTAGAGCACGTATCAACGGAAACATTCACATACTTAAGGTTACCAAAGTCAGGTATATGTGTCACATCTATTTGCCAAACAATCAATGGCTTTAATCCCCGTGGGTTTACTCCATAATTAGGGGCATGAAGAAATGTGACACAATGGGGACATTGCAATACTATCTGCCGAGCATCCGCTCTTGAAATGGAAAAACGCCTGCGCAGCGTTAATGCATTAACATGGAAGTTTTGGTGAAACAACTTAGCCCTCTCTAAGGAGGAAGCCAAGCATATCAATTGGCCTCTAGTGGCTAAGTCCGCACAGGCATTACCTTGGGATAACGGACCAGGAAGAGAGGTGTGAGCCCTGATGTGCATTGGATAAAAAGAAGCAGTGTGGTTAGAGATAAACTGTTGAAGCTGAGTAAAGTAAACAGACACATTGTGGGCATCACTAATAGTTCCCACGGTCTCCAGGACTTTTAGTGCTTGTACCACATAGCTGGAGTCCGAAATAAGATTAAAAGGAAAAGAACACTGTTTAAAAACTTGAATAACAATTTGTAGTTCTACCCATTGTGGATTTCCAGGAGCAAATTGATGCTGGATAGGGGGAGAGTCATTAATTACATAAGCTCCCATTCCAGACTTGGAACCATCAGTAAAAATGTTAACAGCCCCCGGAATTGGACTGGATGAAGTTACCTTAGGGAAAATGATGGGATGTTCTTTAACAAAATGGAGTAATGGATGAGAAGGGTAGTGATTATCAATACCCCCTTGAAACGAGCAACACAGAATAGCCCAGTTGTCTAGAGTAGCACATAAAACATTAAGTTGAGCTTTAGTGTAGGGTATGATAAGAGAAGAAGGTGATTGGCTGAAAAAATGAATGCTTTGTTGAATCCCTTTAAGTGCCAATGCTGCAACAGCATCAGGATAATATTCTAAGGATTTTCCTGGGGATACATGTGGGTGGATCCATAGTAAAGGCCCATCTTGCCACAGTACTCCAGTAGGCTGCCGCATAGTGGCAAGAACACATAACTGGAAAGGTTTATCACTCTGGAGCCTGCATAGAGTGGCATGCTGTATAGCTTGTTCTACTTTTATAAGGTCCGCTCTAGCCTCAGTAGTGAGGCTACGAGGGGAAGCAAGATCTGGATCTCCGTTAAGAGTAGCATACAAAGGCTGGAGCACAATATTAGGAATATGTAAATATCCTCTTATCCAATTAATGTCTCCCAGCAATTTTTGAAAATCATTTAGAGTTTGGAAATCTTGAGTCCTGATGGTAATTTTTTGTGGTTTTCATTTGTCATACCCAATTGTCGCTCCCAAAAACCTGATAGAATCTCCTGTTTGAACATTTTCAGGTGCGATGTGCAGTCCATGTTGAGCCAACAGCATCACGAGTTCTTTATAAGCCTCATAAACTGTCTGTTCTAATTTTTCGGCCAATAACACATCATCCATATAGTGAATGATCTTGGTGGAGGAATACTTACGTCTGAGAGGTGCGAGTGCCTTCCCCACATACATCTGGCACATCGTGGGACTGTTAGCCATCCCCTGTGGCAACACCACCCACTCAAACCTTTGATCTGGTTTTTCGTGATTACACGAGGGAAGGGTGAAAGCAAAACGTTGTGAATCTTTAGGATGCAAAGGAATGGAAAAGAAACAGTCTTTAATGTCAATAACAATTATATGCCAGCCTTGAGGAATAGAGGAGAGCAGAGGCAGCCCTCTTTGAATGGGCCCCATAAGCTACATCTGAGCATTAACTGCTCGTAGATCATGCAGTAGGCGCCACTTCCCTGATTTTTTCTTAATGACAAATATGGGAGTATTCCATGGAGAACTAGAAGTTTGGATGTGACCCAAATCAAGTTGTTCTTTGACTAGATCATGGGCTGCTGCCAGTTTAACCGAGGGAAGAGGCCACTGAGGCACACAAACCGGCTCCTCGGTGAGCCATGTTATAGGTATTTGAGCCCCAGTGGCCCCTAGGAAAAACCCAGACCAAACCTGTTAAGCTTTTGATGACCTTGCACAGGATACTTACATCCCTGTAGGTGCCTTCCTAGTCCTAGACCTGGCCTATACCCCATATTTTGCATGATATGTTGAGACACTGGGGAATAGTCATTACTAAGAGTGAACCCCATGTCTTTCATCAGATCACGGCCCCATAAAGTAATGGGTAAATCAAGTACATAAGGCTGAAAGGTACCATCATGTCCTTCCGAGTCCTTCCAAGATAGATGTCTACAGCTGATTTGAGGGGCTTGGGCATATCCAAGTCCTCTTAAGGATTGATCAGAAGCCTGCACTGGCCATCCCCTAGACCAGTCCTTAAGGGCTATGATACTACGATCTGCTCCTGTGTCCAGCAATCCCACAATAGATTTACCTTCTATGCTTAATTCCAAAGTGGGGTGATTGCTCATATCCAGTGACAAATAGGCACAATTTCCTCCGGTGGTACCAATCTGATTTCCTGTCCGTGACCTTGAGTCAGCAGGGAAGTGATTATGCAAACTAGGCAAAATTAGCAATTGAGCAATCCGATCCCCTGGGGAGATAGACACAATGCCCCTTGGAGCTTCCACCATAACTTTTACTGCCCCTACAGTATCAGGGTTTATAACTCTGGGGAAAACATGAAGACCTTGTAGGATAGAGGATGCACGTCCAATTAACAAACCTACAGTGCCAGGGGGTAAAGGCCCTTTGAACTCAGTTTCCACCAATTGGACTCCCATCTTAGGTGTTAATACGAGTCTGGAGGTGGAACAGAAGTCCAATCCCGTGGCACCTGTAGTGGTTCTCCACATCTCGTGGGATGGCGCAGAGAAGGCCATGTCTCGGGTTCGGGTGTGACATTCTCCATTGCCCCATATATTCGTGGGCACTGGGGTCGGGGGCCCCTTCGGCCAGTTTTTGGCCCAGCTGAAAAAGGCTGTCCATGGATGTCCCTCACTGATCTACACTCTCTTGCCCAATGCTTCCCCTTTTTGCATTTTGGACACAGCCCCGGTTGACGAGGGCTATTAGAAGGGCCACCGCGAGGAGGTCAAGTAAAATTGCCTTTTTTGGGACAGTCACGTTTGAAATGGCCGGATTGACCACAATGGAAGCATGTTCCGGCACCAGGACCGCCCCCTTTTGCGATCCGAAGGACAGCAGCTGCAAGACCTGCATTAGTTAAAGGTCCTCCAAGCTCTCTACACACTTTCATCCAAGCTTCTATGCCCTTGTTTTTATAAGGAGCGATTGCTGCTTTACATTCTTTGGTGCATTGCTCAAAAACAAGTTGTTTAATCAAGGGCATTGCTCTATCAGGGTCACCAAAGATTTTTCCTGCGGCATCCACCATCCTAGCAACAAAGTCCGAGAAAGGTTCTGTGGGGCCTTGCATGATTTTTGTTAAATTGTCAGACACTTCTCCTCTATTTGGGAGTGATTTCCATGCACGGATACAAATATTATTGATCTGTTCATATACCTCAGGGGGGTATCCTGTTTGTTGATTAGCAAATCTGCCTTGTCCCAAAAGCATTTCCTTGTCCCAATGGGGGTGTCCCGCCGCATAGTTTTGGGCAGCCTGCTCTACAGCGCCCTCTAGCACAAAGGCTCTCCAGTCCAAATATTTGCCTGGAGAAACACAAGCCCGAACAAGGCTAGCCCAATCAGAGGGAGTCATACAGTATCTAGACAGACTCTCCACCTGAGTTAATGTGAAGGCGGCATCCACCCCATAAGTGCGCACAGACTCTGCCAGGGTCTTCACAATTTTGAAATCTAAAGGCTCATGGAATCTTCCCCTATTGTCATCCTGGAAAACTGGATAAGCAAGACCCATCTCAGCGTTAACAGCCCTCCATGCTTGGGCATGGAAAGCTCTCCTCGAAACACCCTCACCGTACGGCGGCGGGTCCGGAGGATCATTTTTCTTGAGCTCCTGTTTATTTTTGTTCCCTTCTCCCATAGTTAAACTCCCTAGCTGCCGAGACAGTCTCCCGAGCTCCTCCTTCTCATCCTCCTCCTCTTCTGACCCACTTTTGCATGGGAGTGTGCGCAGTGTACTGAGATATGGATACAAGCGTTTCCTCCCCCGTTTCTCGCTCTGCACATTCCCTTCCTCCTGAAATATTTCACTCCGTGCCAGAGACAATTGCCTCCTCCCCTGTTTCTCGCTCTGCACATTCCCTTCCTCCTGAAATATTTCACTCCGTGCCAGAGACAATCTCCTCCTCCCCTGTTTCTCGCTCCGCACACTGCCATCCTCCTGAAATACGTCACTGCCTGCCGGAGATAATTGTTTCCTCCCCTGTTTCTCGCTTCGCACACTCCCACCCTCCTGAAATACCTCACTGCCTGCCATTTCTGATCTTTCTTCATGTAATTGCTCTAAAACTTCTTGTCCTTTAGTAAGTGCTTCCTGACATCTGCCATCTGCGATGCAACTACGGATCATCTTCCAAAGGGGTATCACCCCACCCTCTAATATGCCCTGCTCAGAAGAAAGTCAAGATCTGTGCCTAACTTATCCCAGCTAGGTATAGTGAGGCTGCCAGAAAATGCGAACCACGGGGCAACAATATCTGTCTTCTGTAAAAATCTCTGTAAAGTACTACGTTTCACTTATAGGCCCTTGGAACGTAACAGGTTATCTAGGGCCAGGAGAAGCGGACTTGAAGATACGGCACCCATGACACAACAAAAGACACACAACAAACAAAAGTGAAAGTAAGAGCGAAAGTACACAGTGCAGCTGCAATAAGATTTAATGCTCTCTCTGGCTTTACAGAGGAGCTGCCGCTTTGATAGCGGGTCCTAATTACCTAGGACTAATCTCCGCTTTGACCGCGGGTCCCAATTAATCTGGGACTAATCTCCGCTTTGACCGCGGGTCCCAATTAATCTGGGACTAATCTCCACTTTGACCGCGGGTTCCACTTACCTAGGACTGATCTCCGCTTTGATAGCGGGTCCTACTTAACTAGGACTCATCTCCGCTTTGACCGTGGGTCCTACTTACCTGGGACTAATTGGTGCACCACCCCTGACTGCTGAAAGTTCTGGTTCCCGGGTTTTCAGCACCACTTGTCGCGACCCCTTGCCCGCAAGGAAGACGCAACTCAAGAATCTTCTTTCAGCAGTTTATTCAGGCCCTTGATATTTCTTCTAATTCCCCGTCGGATGCCCCTCCCAGCCTTAATAAAGCATCCCAAGCCCCAATGCGAAGCTGCCACGTGGAACTTTCTCACAGGGTGCTGAGAAACCATGCACCAACTCTCCCAAACAAGGAGTTGTTTATTACAGACCACAGTGGAGCCAGCGCCATCTTGCAATGGCGACCATAATCTGCAGAAACGGCTCACCACAGCCTGTGTGGAGAGCAGTTCCCGGGTGCTATGGTCGATATACAATTCTAACTTCTGAATGTGTCACAGGATGTAGGGGTAACCTCCATCTCATGGGAACCTTCGAAGCATCTGTTAGAACAAAGTGGTTACCAAGGCAGTGACCTCATTCAGTTCCTGAAGGAATTGACCTACCTCACTTCTTTGTTGATGCAATTTGCTGAACTCAGGATCCAGGAAGCCAAGCACCCAGAGCCAGTCCCAGTCCCAGTCCCATTGGGTTCACTTGTTTGGATTTACCAAAGACAGAGTCAGTCTTTCTTGGTAAATACTGATCTGTGGATGGTTAAATGCCAGGAAAGCTCTGAAGAGGGGCCTTCCTGAGAAAGCAGGTAGTGACTCCCTGATGGCTCCTGACAACTTTACAGAGTTGGTAATGAAGACCAGATCTGAGACAGGACAGGCCATTTCATGGGAACATAGTATGGCCAATCAGTCTGAGGACACTCTGGATAGTCACAGACCTACTTGGGTAAAGGAGGTGCCTTTGTGGGTGTGCATGTGAGTTTGGTTTTGTCTCATGTTATGAGAATAGGTAGGAAAGGCAGTTTGTTTGGTTTGGAGTGGACTGTTTTTAATAAGTCATTTGACATGGCGAGTGTTTCTTTGTTTGTGTATCCCACTGTATCCGTTGTTGTAGACCTTTGAAAAGCGAATGCATCAATGGTTGTGTCCTGTCTAATATAAAGTGTCCCAGCGTTAATCCTGCCCAATTTAAGAATGGAGAGTGGCTTGCCTATGGATGGGCAATACCTACTATCTTTCTAAGTTCCTGTTTCTTCGTGAATTCTGGCCACTCTCCTGAATAGGCTCATGGTTTTGTGTCCAACATATGTACCACCACAAGGCTCTGTGACATGGCCATGTACTGATAGCTGAAGGGAATGGGAGAATCTCAGAAAACTCAGATATCAGTGTGACCAGGAAAGTCTTAGTGGAGAAACCCTGCTTTGGGCCTTTTGCTTACTTATGTTTCTATTACCCTGAATGGCAAGAAGGTCTTTACCTCAGGCCACCCCTTTGTGAAGCCTTAAGAAAACTGTTTTCATATGGAAATGAATGGGCATCACCTGTGGCTCTTTGCTTAATTGCTTTGGAATGGGATGTGCTTGAATCAGCCTCTTGTCCTTGTGTGAGGTTGTGGCTTAAATTCTCAGCACCTGATAGATCTAAATAAAAATCCCATGTGCTTCCAAACCAAAATGGCCAAAAGAGCAGTCATTGTGGATAAATTTTTTTGCCTTCTTAGGTTGGGTTCCTGACCTACAACAAGTGAGAATAGGGATCCTTTGGGTCAAATGCGTTCTTCAAATCCCTGCAGAGGCTATCCCATAGGTGCTTGGGTTTTCTCATGACTCCAAATCACATAAAGAATCTATACCTGACAGCTAGTAGGCCTCAAATTGGAAAAACGGAACACTTTACCAGCAGGAATATTTGATCACTCCTGGTTCAAAGGAAGAGTACCCAGGCCACCATGATTTTAGGCAAATGTGGGGCAAGTGAGCTTATTTTGGACACTTTCTTGGCCTTCCCTCTCATAGAAACCTCCAGCCACAGGGTATGATGAGTGTCTATATGGAAGAAGATGAGTGTCATGTGGGAGTGTTTTGGATTTAAACGAAGAAAGAGAGAACTGAAATTACTGACATATGGGATCGAAAAGGCAATATAACAACAGATGCTACAGAAATAAAGAAGACAATTAGAAATTATTTTGAAAACCTATATTCCAATAAAATAGAAAATAGTGAAGACATTGATAAATTTCTTAAGTCATATGATTTGCACAAACTGAGTCAAGAGGATACACACAATTTAAACAGACCAATATCAATGGATAAAATAGAAGAAGCAATAAAAAGACTACCAACCAAGAAAAGTCCAGGTTCAGATGGGTATACAGCGGAGTTTTACAAGACCTTTAAAAAAGAATTAATACCAATAATTTTCAAGATATTTCAGGAAATAGAAAAAGAGGGAGCTCTGCCAAATTCATTCTATGAGGCCAAGAACACTCTGATTCCGAAACCAGACAAAGACACCTCAAAGAAAGAAAACTACAGACCAATATCTCTGATGAACCTAGATGCAAAAAACCTCAATTAAATTCTGGCGAATTGGATACAAAGGCACATCAAAAAAATTGTGCATCATGATCAGGTAGGATTCCTCCCTGAGATGCAAGGACGGTTCAATATACAGAAATCAATAAATGTTATTCACAACATAAATATACTTAAAAATAAGAACCATATGATCATCTAGATAGATGCAGAAAAATCATTCGACAAAGTAGAGCATCCCTTTATGTTCAAAACATTAGAAAAACCAGGGATAACAGGAACTTACCTCGACACTGTAAAAGCTATCTATGCTAACCCTCAGGCTAGTATCATTCTGAATGGAGAAAAATTGAAGGCATTCCCTCTAAAATCTGGAACAAGACAGGGATGTCCTCTATCACCACTTCTATTCAATATAGTTTTCGAAACTGGCCAGAGTAATTAGACAGACGAAAGAAATTAAAGGCATAAAAATAGAAAAAGAAGAACTTAATATATCACTAATTGCAGATGACATTATTCTTTATATAGAAAACCCAAAAGGGTCTACAAAAAAAACTACTAGAACTAATAAATGAATTCAGCAATGTGGCAGCATATAAAATCAACATGCATAAATCAAAAGCATTTCTGTATATCAGCGACAAAACTTCTGAAACAGAAATGAGGAAAAACACTCCATTCACATATCCTCAAAAAAAAAAAGTCTTGGTAATCAACCTAACAAAAGAGGTGAAAGATTTATACAATGCAAACTACAGAACCCTAAAAAGAGAAGTAGAATAAGATCTTAGAAGATGGAAAATATACCCTGTTTATGCATAGGCAGAACTAACATCATCAAAATGGTGATATTACCAAAAGTTCTCTATAGGTTTAACGCAATGCCAATCAAAATCCCAAGGCCATTTCTTGTAGAAATAGAGAAAGCAATCATGAAATTCATATGGAAAAATAAAAGACCCAGAATAGCAAAAGCATTTCTAAGCAGGAAGTGTGAATCAGGCGGTATAGCGATACCAGATTTCAAACTATATTACAGAGCAATAGTAAAAAAAAAAAAACAGCATGGTACTGGTACCAAAACAGGCAGGTGGACCAATGGTACAGAATGGAGGACACAGAGACTAATCCAAAAAGCTACAACTGTCTTATATTTGATAAAGGAGCTAAAAGCATGCAATGGAGGAAGGATAGCATCTTCAACAAATGGTGCTGGGAAAACTGGAAATCCATATGTAACAAAATGAAACTGAATCCCTTTCTCTCGCCATGGACAAAAGTTATATCAAAATGGATAAAGGAGCTTTATATCAAATCAGAGACATGGCGTCTGATAGAAGAAAAATTGGCTACGATCTACATACTGTGGTGTTGGGCTACAAATTCCTCAAAAGGACACCCATAGCACAAGAGTTAATAACTAGAATCAACAAATGGGACTTACTCAAACTAAAAAGGTTTTTCGCAGCAAGAGAAACAATAAGAGAGGTAAATAGGGAGCCTACATCCTGGAAACAAATCTTTATTCCTCACACTTCAGATAGAGCCCTAATATCAAGAATATACAAAGAACTCAAAAAATTAGACAATAAGATAACAAATAACCCAATCAACAAATGGGCTAAGGATCTGAACAGACACTTCTCAGAGGAGGACATACAATCAATCAACAAGTACATGAAAAAATACTCACCATCTCCAGCAATCAGAGAAATGCAAATCAAAACCACCCTAAGATACCATCTCACTCCAGTAAGATTGGCAGCATTTATGAAGCCAAACAAACACAAGTGCTGGGGAGGATGTGGGGAAAGAGGTACACTTGTATATTACTGGTGGGACTGCAAATTGGTGTAGCCAATTTGGAAAGCAGTATGGAGATTTCTTGGAAAGCTGGGAATGGAACCACCATTTGACCCAGCTATTCCCTTTCTCATTCTATTCCCTAAAGACCTAAAAAGAGCATGCTACAGGGAAACTGCTACATCGATGTTCATACCACCACAATTCACAATAGCAAGACGGTGGAACCAACCTAGATGCCCTTCAATAGATGAATGGATAAAAAAAAAAGTGGCATTTATTCACAACGGAGTATTACTCTGCATTAAAAAATGACAAAATCATAGAATTTGCAGGGAAATGGATGGCATTAGAGGAGATTATGCTAAGTGAAGCTAGCCAAACCCTAGCAAACAAATGCCAAATGTCTTCTTTAATATAAGGAGAGTAACTAAGAACAGAGAAGGGACGAAAAGCATGAGAAGAAAATTAACATTTAACAGGGATGTGAGGTGGGAGGGAAAGTGAGAGAGAAGGGAAATTGCATGGAAATGGAAGGAGACCCTCAGGGTTATAAAAAATTACATACAAGAGGAAGTGAGGGGAAAGGGAAAAATAATACAAGGGGGAAAATTTATTAGAGTAGTGGAATTAGAGAGAGAAGAGGGGAGGAGAGGGCATGGGAGGGGGGATAGTAGAGGATAGGAAAGGCAGAAGAATACAACATACAGTAGTAAGGCAATATGTGAATCAATGGATGTGTAACTGATTTGATTCTGCAATCTGTATACAGGGTAAAAATAGGAGTTCATAACCCACTTGAATCAAAGTGTGAAATATGATACATCAAGAACTATGTAATGTTTTGAAGAATCATAAATAAAAATTTAAAAAAAAAGAAAACTCACTTCGGTGAATGATGCACGCGAATCCTAATATTTCTACAGTAACTGACCCAGTTTAACATCAATGCAAGTAGATTCCTATGGGACATGACGTACATTTTGACATTCATTTTTATTCAACACTGGTACACTACTATTTCATCAGTTTATGCACATTATAGGATGTATATTTCATCCACAATTTAGCAAATTTATAGGCATTTGTTTCACTTTCAATCACTTCCTGCTTCAGAACACATGTATTCCTCCATATTTTTTGACTGGTCTTTTCATGAGACTTCTTACCAAACACAATATTTTCCATTTCCATTATCACTTTTGAAGCAAAACTCACACACACTTCATGATAAACAATAACCCTAAGATTACCATTAGATACATAACTGGTTGGAATGACTGATTTTATGTCAATTTATGATTTCTAATATATTTTCAGATATCAATTCAATCTATTATTTAAAGAGGAACCAGTTATATTATTTATTCACAGTAAGTTCTATTCATGCATTATCTCTATATTCATAGACTCAGGGTACACCACTTTGTACCCCCAATACTAATTTATATGTCTTCAAATATTGCTCCCAGTAATAGTGGAAGAAATAATCATGTCACATGATCTACATATATATTTTATCACAATAATTTTCTGGGCACAAATGCAAAGGTCACACTTATGATTGTACCAAATCCTAAATGGAAAGTGAACATGGATTACTAACAACATCCATGTCCAGGTTGCCTAATGCTTTCAAATATCATTCCTATTGGTGACTACCTATTTTTTTCTTCCTAAGATTATGTATTCAATCTCAATCCTGTTGAAAATGTCTAATCCTATCACTCACATTATAATTGCCTGATTTTGTATTGTCTCTATTGATATCTTCTTTCTTATATTTTTTCCAGTTCATCATTGTGACTGACTCTTCACATGTGCTGACATTTACATTCACTCTATAACCAAAACCCTATTGCTAAAGAACATTTGGTCCAAATTTTATACTCACTCTTCTTCCTAAACCTACCGACTATCCTATTTTGAGTGGATGTTTTCTTCTACAATCAATCATCCAAGGTCCAAGGTCCTATGCCATGGATTATCGATTTATCTGAGACAATTTTGCAGAACGTAATTAAAAGCTAAATATTCCAAACAAGGGCCTAATGCCCTTGTGGACTTCAAATCTTACCTAGATTTCTGTTTTCATAATTATATTTCAGCTGTCTATTCTTGTAAATATGGCAGTTTTCCAATACCATTATTCATCCAGCAGAATGATTACTAACCCAAATCGAACATGTTATTAACCCTAACCATACACTGTTCCCTCAATTTAACTTTACAGAAGAGCAGGTACAGAGTTCATCTTACAATACAGGAATTTAGGGTATCTTCCACCTGCTGAGAACCTTTGAGGTTCCATGTAGATTTGATCCCTGAAGAAGATGTAGGCAGCAATGAAGGACCTGAGAGAGCAAAAGTCATCTTCCATGGGAAACAACCTTTTAAGGATGAAGGGTTGTGTCTGAATAAGCCTTTCTCTTCTTAATGTAGAGAAGAAGGACCAAACCAGGCCTGTGTGGAGAGATGTTCCCGCAAACTGGTGCGGCCAATTTGGAAAGCAGTATGGAGATTCTGGGGAAGGCTGGGAATGGAACAACAATTTGACCCAGCTATTGCCCTTTTTGGACTATTCCCTTAAGACCTTAAAAGAGTGTACTACAGGGATACTGCCACATCGATGTTCATAGCAGCACAATTCACAATTGCTACACTGTGGAACCAACACAGTTGTCCTTCAGTAGATGAATGGATAAAAAAAAATGTGGCTTCTATACACCCTGGAGTATTACGCAGCACTAAAAAATGACAAAATCATGGGATTTGCAGGAAAATGGATGGTACTAGAGCAGATTATGCTTAGTGACGCTAGTCAATCCTAAAAAACAAATACCAAATGTCTTCTTTGATATAAGGATTGCAACTAAGAACAGAGCAGGGAGGAAGAGCAGGAAGAAAAGATTAACATTAAACAAAGATATGAGGTGGGAGGGAAAGGGAGAGAAAAGGGAAATTGCATGGTAATGGAAGGAGACCCTCATTGTTACACAAAATTACATGTAAGAGGTTGTGAGGGGAATGGGAAAATAAACAAGGAGAGAAATGAATTAGAGTAGATGGGGTAGTGAGAGAAGATGGGAGGGGAGAGGAGGGGGGATAGTAGAGTATTGGAAAGGTAGCAGGATACAAAAGTAACTAATAGGGCATTATGTAAAAATGTGGATGTGTAACCGATGTGATTCTGCAATCTGTATTTGGGGTAAAAATGGGAGTTCATAACCCACTTGAATCTAATGTATGAAATATGATATGTGAAGAGATTTGTAATGTTTTGAACAACCAATAAAAGAAAAAAAGTAGCAATATATATGCCAATCGAAATTCATCATGAAATATATATAATCCACAGATGCAAAAATATTCATTTACTGAACATGGATTTATGTATAATGTTATTCAACTTGGAAGCTCACCCATAGGTTGAATTTTCAGTTCCAACAGCGTTTAGGAGGAGTGATCTCTTCTCACAATTTGTATCTGCCAATTCAGCCACCTCACAAGTATATACGTGTGATACCAGATAGGGTTTTCTATGTGCATATAAAAATACATGCACCGTATAGGCTACAGAGAAAGTGAGACAGGAATTCACATATTTGTTAACTTTAAAAACACATGTAGAGTTATTTCAACAAAAAATTGACTAGATTTATAACTCCTACACTATATAATGCAAAAGGCAATTCCAACTACACACCATGCCTCCTCTGAACTGCTTGTATTTCTATTCTTTTTGGGTTATTTCTCACCATCATATTAAGATTATTAGTCAGAGTCCAGTAGGGTAGGGGTTAATGTCAGGGATTCAGTATTTCAAATGGAAAATTGGAAAATGACTCCAATGTGTATGTAAACATGTGCTACACAAAAATCTTCCCACTCACATCCAGAGAAGTGCCATGATATTACCTTCGCCCCAAGTAAGACACAATAAGAGGAGAAAAGTGTGGAAATCTGTGATTATGTATCTGAATGGAATATGCTCAGGAGCTCACAACCTTGGAGGTGGTAGAGGAGCTTCCAAAAGTAAGGGACAGGGTAAACACTCCACCAACATGGAGCTCTGCTGGCCTATGACTTCTTGGGAAACTGCCTCTGAGGTTGGGCACTTGAAATATATGTTGTTGTCATGAGCTTTAGCTTCCTTTGTAGTGAGACCATCAAATCTGGGTCTGCATCTATGTGACCTGGAAGACATGGTTTCTTATATTCCAATGAACCTGAGGCAGCAGTGCTGAATTCTCTCTTTGTAGGTAAACTGTGGCCACAGGAAGCCAAGTGTCTCCTGGTGGGGACTGTGAAGACATTTGGTCATCCTTCACATTTTGTGGTGCTTCTTGCTGCTGCACTGGGAATATGGTTTTTGCTTCACAAAATACAAGGAGTTCAACTGGGACAGAGTGCTGGAGAGAGTTCTGTAACGTGTGTTGTGACTCATTTATTTGTTGGTTTTTCCTTTTTTTTTTTTTTTTTTTTTGAGGAATGACCACCAGGCGATGAATTTCCCTCTTAAAACTGCTTTCATTGTGTCCCGTAGATTCCGATATGTTGTGTCTGTGTTTTCGTTTATCTCTAAGAATTTTTTGATTTCCACCTTTATGTCTTCTGTAACCCATTGATCATTCCGTAACATATCGTTCATTTTCCATGTGATGTAGGACTTTTTCTTCCTTCTTTTATCATTGATTTACAGTTTCATTCCATTATAGTCAGAAAAAATGCATGGTATTATCTCCACCCCTTTATATTTACTGAGGGTTGCCCTATGGCATAATATATGGTCTATTTTTGAGAAGGATCCATGTGCTGCTGAAAAAAAGTATATCCATTTGATGATGGTTGGTATATTCTATATATTTCAGTTAAGTCTAGGTTATTGATTGTGATATTGAATTCTATATTTTTTTAATTCAACTTTTGTTTGAAATATCTGTCCAATGGTGAGAGAGCTGTGTTGAAGTCACCAATAATTATTGTGTTGTTGTCTATTTGATTCCAGAACTTGAGGAGAATGTGTTTTATGAAGGTCGCAGCACCATTATTTCGTTCATAAATATTGATAATTTTATGTCTTGTTGGTGAATGATTCCTTTTAAAGTTATATAATATCCATACTTATCCCTTTTGAATAACTTAGTCTTGAAGTCGATTTTATTCTATGTGAGGATGGCCACCCCTGGTTGCTTACGAGGACCGTGTGCATGGTATATTTTTTCCCAACCTTTCACCTTCAGCCTGTGTATGCCTTTTCCATTCAGATGTGTCTCCTGGAGGCAACATATTGTTAGATTTGTTTTTATAATCCAAGTTACCAGCCTATGTCGCTTTATTGGAGAGTTCAACCATGATGGTTTAGAGTTACTATTTAAATATGGTTTGTACTGCCAGCCATTTTGATTATTTATTTTTTTTAATTTAGTTTGTTTCTCCATGATTAGCTTTTCCCCCGCCCTCTGTTATTACTGAGGCACTTCCCAGTGATAGTTTTGGTTGTTGTTTTTCATTTCTTTTTCGTGTAGTGTTTTGCTCAAGACACTTTGCAATGCTGGTTTTCTGGCTGCAAATTCTTTTAGCTTTTGTTAATTATGAAATATTTTTATTTTGTTGTCGTACCTAAAGCTTAATTTTTCTGGATACAGAATAATTGGTTGGCATCCATTGTCTTTCAGTATTTGAAATACATTGTTCCAGGATCTTCTCGCTTTCAGCGTCTGTGATGAAAAATCTGTTGTTAACCTTATTGGTTTACCCCTGAATGTCATCTGCCTCCTTTCTCATGTACCTTTTAATAATTTCTCTTTGGTCTGTTTATTGTATATTTTCATAACAATGTGTCTTGGCATTGGTCTACTGTGATTTTGTGTGCTCGGTGTCCTGTATGCATCTACAATTTGTATATCCGTTTCCTTTTTTATTTCTGGAAAGTTTTCTAAAATTATTTCATTCAGCAGGTTACTCATTCCCTTGGTTTGAATCTCTGTACCTTCCTCTATCCAGATGACTCATAAGTTTGTTTTTTTATGTTATCCCATATCTCTTGGATGTTTTTCTCATGATTTTTTACCAGTTTTTTGGAGTTGGCTAGACTCCTTTCAAGATGATATATTTTTTCTTCATTATTTGACGTTCTGGCTTCTACTTGCTCCACTCTTTTAGTGATACTCTCAATTGAGTTTTTAATTTGGTTTATCGTTTCCTTCATTTCTAGAATTATTGTTTGATTTCTTTTATAATCTCTATCTCCTGATAAAGACGCTTAACTTCTTCTTTTATCTGTTTATGTAATTCATTTTCAATGTGTTCTTTCACTGTTTGGAATTGCTGTCTCGTATCCTCTTTAAGGTTCCATTCCATCTGTCTAAGGTATTCCTTGAGTTCTTTATATGACCATTTTCCTGATGATTCTAGGTCCTCCTGATTATTTAGGTTGTCCTTCATTGTTTGTACACATTTTCATCCTTGCTTTTTTATGCTGCTAATGTTACTTCTTGTTCTGTTTGACTGCTGAGTTACTGCTTACTCTTATAAATTTATTTGAAGCTTGGGAGGAAAGATAGTAGTAGGGATGGGAAGAAGTCACTAAAGAGAATGAGAGTAGGCAGGTAGAATTCAAGGAAGGGAGAATAAGAAAATTGAAAAGAAATGAAAAGACAAAAGAAAAAAAAATAGAAAATAAAGAAAGAAATAAAATTTTTTAGAAATAATTATGATAATTATAAAAATGAAAATTAAAATTTAAAAGAATCATAAAATAATAAATTTTAAAAATTTTAAAAAATAAAAACATTAAAAAAAGTTAAAGAACAACAACAAAAAAATGAAAATGAAAGAAAAAGAAGAAAATAAAAAGAAAAAAATAATAATAATACATGCAGTAATAGAGTTCAATTAACTTCTCTTCCAGTAGGTGGAGCTGTGTGCATTGGGCCAAGCTTCTCCTCTCAATAGGTGGGAAGCAATCACTGTGCAGCAACTCTTTATCCCAGAATGGGCGGATCTCCAATCCTGAGTGTCTAGGGCCTTCTCTTTTTTTTCCTCAAGCCAGGCCCCCCAACTTGTGACGCTCACCACAATACTATGTAATGTTTTGAATAACCATTAATAAAAAGTTTTAAAAAAAGAAAACTAAATTCAGTGAATGATGCACGCGAATCCTAATATTTCTACAGTAACTGACTCAGTTTAACATCAATGCAAGTCGATTCCTATGGGACATGATATGTATTTTGCCGTTCATTTGTATTCAACACTGGTACACTACTATTTCATCAGTTTATGCACATCATTGGATATATATTTCATCCACAATTTAGCAAATTTATAGGCATTTGTTTCACTTTCAATCACTTCCTGCTTCACAACTCAGGTATTCCTCCATATTTCTTGACTGGTCTTTTCATGAGACTTCTTTCCAAACACATTATTTTCGATTTCCATAATCACTTTTGAAGCAAAACTCACACACACTTCATGATAAACAATAACCCTAAGATTACCATTAGATATATAACTGGTTGGAATGAATGATTGTATGTCAATATATGATATCTTATATATTTTCAGATATCAATTCAATCCATTATTTAAAGTGGAACCAGTTAGATTATTTATTCACAGTATATTCTATTCATCCATTATCTCTATATTCATTGACACAGGGTACACCACTTTGTACCCCCAATACTAATTTATATGTCTTCAAATATTGCTCCCAGAAATGGTGAAAGAAATACTCCTATCACATGATCCACAGATACATTTTATCACAATAATTTTCTGGGCAGAAAATGCAAAGGTCACACTTATGATTGTACCAAAGCCTAAATGGAAAGTGAACATGGATTACTAAAAACATCCATGTCCAGGTTGCCTAATGCTTTCAAATGTTATTCCTATTGGTAACTACATATTTTTTTTTCTTCCTAAGATTATGCATTCAATCTTAACCATGTTGAAAATGTCTAATCCTATCACTCACATTATAATTGCCTGATTTTGTAATGTCTCTATTGATATCTTTTTTCCTATATTTTCTCCAGTTCATCATTGTGACTGAGTCTTCACATGTGCTTACATTTACATTCACTCTATAACCGAAACCCTATTGCTAAAGAACATTTGTTCCAAATATTATACTCACTCTTATTCCTAAACCTACAGACTATCTTCCTAATCCTACTGACTCTCCCAATTTGAGTAAATGTTCTCTTCTACAATCAATCATCCAAAGTACAAGGTCCTTTGCAATTGTATATCGCATTATCTGAGACATCTCTGCAGAATGTAATTCAAAGCTAAGTATCCAAATCAAGGGCCTAATGCCCTTCTGTGCTACAAATCTTACATAGATTTCTGTTTTTGTACTTATATTTCACCTCTATAATCTTATAAATATTGCAGGTTACCAATAGCAGTAATCATCCTGCAGAATGATTTATAACCCAAATCGAACAAGGTATTAACCCTAACCATACACTGATCCGTCAATCTAACTTTACAAAAGGGCAGGGACAGAGTTCATGTTAAAATACAGGAATGTAGGGGATCTTCCACCTGCTGAGAACCTCAAAGGTCCATGCAGATTTGATGCCAGGGAAAGATGCAGGCAGCTATGAAGTACCTGAGAGAGCAAAAGTCACCTTCCATGGGAAACAACCTGGTAAGGATGAAGGGTAGCTTCTGAATAAGCCTCTCTCTTCTTAATGTAGAGAAGATGGACCAAACCAGTCCTGTGTGGTAAGCTGTTCCCGGATGCCTATGGTTGATATACCATTCTAACTTGTGAAAGTATCACAGGAAGTAGGGGCAACCTCCATCATAGGACCATTGGAAGGAACTGTTAGGACAAAGTGGTTGCCAAAGCAGTGACCTCATTAAGATATTGAAGGAAGTAACCTCACCTTACTTCTTTGGTGATGGAAGTCTCAGATCCGGGAAGCCAGGCACCAAGAGCCAGTCCCAGTCCCAGTCTCAGTGTTCTCACTTGTTTGGATTTACCAAGGACAGAGTCAGTCTTTCTTGGTACCTACTGATGTGAGGATGGCCAAATGTCAGGAAAGCTCTGAAGATGGGCCTTTCCTGAGAAACCAGGTAGTGGATCACCGCTGGCTCATGAAAACTTCACAGAGTTGGCCAAGGAGACCAGATCTGACACAGGACAGGCCATTTCAGCGGAACATAGTATGGCCCACCATTCAGAGGACACTCCCGATAGTTACAGACCTACTTGGGGGAAGGAGGTG
Source organism: Callospermophilus lateralis (assembly GCF_048772815.1). Classification (NCBI taxonomy): domain Eukaryota; kingdom Metazoa; phylum Chordata; class Mammalia; order Rodentia; family Sciuridae; genus Callospermophilus; species Callospermophilus lateralis. The sequence goes on from NW_027514409.1 coordinate 981,039, forward strand.
CCTTTGTGGGTTTGGGTGTGGGTTTGAGGTTTTGTCTCATGTTCTAAGAATAGTTAGGAAAGGTGGTTTGTTTGGTTTGGAGTGAACTGTTTCTGGTAAGACGTTTCGCAAGGCGAGTGTTTCTTTTTCTGTGCATCCACTGTGTCCGTGGTTGTAGACATTAGAAAAGAGAATGCATCAATGGATGTGTCCTGTCTAGTAGAAAGCATTCCAGGATTTATCTTGTCCAGTGTATGAATGGACTGCGGCTTGACTTATGGATGGGCAACATCTACTATCTTCCTAAGTTCCTGTTTTCTTCCTGAAAACTGATCACTCTCAGAATAGGCTCACGATTTTGTTTCCATGATTTGTACCACCTCCAAGCTCTGTGCTTACCAATTGTTCTGTTGCCCTGAATGTGAGGAAGGTCTTTTCTTCAGGCCAAACCTTTGTGAAGCATGAAGAAAACTGTTTTCAAATGGAAATGAAAGGGCATCACCTGTGGCTCTTTACTTAATTTCTTTGGAAAGGGATGTGTCTGAATCAGATTTTTGGCCCTGTGTGAGGTTATGTCTTAGATTCTCAGCACCTGAAGGATCTAAAAAAAAGATCCAATGTGTGCATCTAAAACAAAAATTGCCAAAAGAGCAGTCATTGTGAATGAAGTCTCTTGCCTACCTCTGTAAGGTTCCTGACCTTCATCAAGTGAGACTAGTGATCATTTGGGTCAAATGAGTTCCTCAAAACCCTGCAGAGGCTAGCCCATAGGTGCTTGGTTTTTCTCATGACTCCAATTCACATAAAAAATCTAAACCCCACAGTCAATCGGCCTCAAATTGGAGAAGCAGTGCCGTATTAACGAGTATTAGGGATTAACGTATTAGGGATTCTTTGGGTCAAATGAGTTCTTCAAAGTCCCGCAGAGGTTCTTGTGTTTTCTCATGACTCCAAATCACATAAATAATCTATACCTAAAAGTCAGTAGGCCTCAAATTGGAGAAATAGAGCAGTATTAACGGCAGGCTTATTTGATCACTCGTGGTTCACAGGAAGGGTGTCCAGGCCACCTTGAATATTGGCAAATGAGGGGCAAGGGAGTTTATTTTGGACACTGTCTTTGGCTGTGCCCCTCATGGAAAACTCCTGGCAAACGTTACGATGAGTGACTATATGGAAGAAGATGAGGGTCATGTGGGAGAGTTTTGGTTTTAATTTTGGTCATTTGTGAGGCAGTTGGAAGAAATGACTGGGTCCACCAGGGCTTGAACTCTGGTGTGATTCCCCTTAGAGACTGGGTTTTGGAACTGACCTCAGAGAAGTATTGCCATGAATTTTGTTGGGATTTTAGGAGGCCACGCATGAGAGTCGCCCTTGGAAACTGAGATCTAGGCCCAGGGTGGCTTTCCTCAGATCACTGGGAATCTCAGCCAGGATATCACATGATTTTATTCTGAAAGACTTCGGTACCATAGTTGAGAGTCAAAACACACACGTACCTCACATTGTAGACCTCAATGGGCCTGGCTTCATGTGTCCTTTTGGCCACTCTTTGGGAAGACTTGCCTGTGAGAGTTCTCCAGAGCATTCACTGAAATGAGCTTCCTCAACATTTAATGTTTTCTGAATGAATTGAAACCAACAGTGCCTCCAACTTCATTCTTGAAAAATGGCTAGAAAAATACCATAAAATTTTGGAAATTCATTGGAGAAGCTTTGTATGTCCTGTTGCTGATCATGAGGGTACCAGACAGTGCCTTGAATTACTGGGTTTTATGAAAATGGTGTAGAACAGAGATTTCAGTATGTTGGAGCCTGCTGAGTAGTGGGCCTAGAGGAGTGGTGGGCAGGTGTGTGAAAGAACATCAGTGGTAGGGCCATGAGGATCTACCATTGGATTCCAAATGGCTTTTGACTGACATGGTGCAGCCAGCAGACCCTTATATGTAAAGGCATCTTGTTATATATAGAGGTTTCAGGGCAATGTTCAGAATGAGGTTGATATTGACAAGGCGGCAATGGGACAAGATATGAGGGATAGAGCCTGGTTGGTGCATTCTCTCGCAGACTCTGACCCACCACTCGTGACAGAACTCCCTCCAGCACTGTGTCCCAGTTGAGCTCCTTGTATTTTGTGATGCAAATACCAAACTCCCAGTGCTGCAGCAAAAATACCACAAAAAGTTGAGGAGGAACAAATGGCTTCACAGTCCACACGGGGAGACACTTAGTCTCCAGTGGTCACAGTTGACCTACAAAGAGAGGATTCTGCACTGCTTCCTCATGTTTATTGGAAAATAAGAAACCCTATTGCTAAAGAACTTTTGGTCCAAATCATATACTCACTCTTCTTCCTAAACGTACCGACTATCTTTCAAATCCTAATGACTATCCTTTTTTGAGTGGATGTTCTCTTCTACATTCAATCTTCCAAGGTACAGGTCCTATGCCATTGTATATCAAATTTTCTGAGACATCTGTGCAGAACATAATTCAAAGCTAAGTATCCCAATCAAGGGCCCAATGCCCTTCTGGCCTTCAAATCATACCTAGATTTCTGTTTTCATTCTTATATTTCACCTCTATATTTTTGTAAATATCGCAGTTTCCCAATAACATAATTCATCACAGAGAATATTTCCTAACCCAAATTGAACCTGTTATTAACCCTAAATATACACTCTTCCCTCAATCTCATTTTACTGAAAAGCAGGGACAGAGTTGTTCTTAGAATACAGGAAAGTACGGGACCTTCCACCTGCTGAGAACCTCAAAGGTCCATACAGAAATGATACCCAGAGAAGTTGTAGGCAGGTACGAAGGACCTGAGAGAGCAAAAGTCATATTCCATGGCAAGCAACCTGGTCAGGATGAAGCAATGTGTCTGAATCAGCTTTTCTCTTCTTATTGTAGAGAAGATGGATCAAACCAGCCTGTGTGGAGAACTGTTCCTGGGTGCCTATGGATGATATATCATTCTAACTTGTGAAAGTGTCACAGAAACTAGGGGAAGCCTCCATCTCATGGGACCCTTGGAAGCAACTCTTAGGACAATGTGGTTTCCAAGGCAGTGGCCTCATTCAGTTCCAAAGAAAGTGACATGCCTCATTTCCTTGGTGATTGAACTCTCTGAACTTGGTATCCAAGAAGCCAGGCACCAAGAGGCAGTCCAAATCCCAGTCCCAGTGGGCTCACTTGTTTGGATTTTCCAAGGATAGAGTCAGTCTTTCTCGGTAACTACTGCTGTGAGGATAGCCAAATGCCAGGAGAGTTCTGAAGAGGGACATTTCCTGAGAAAGCAGGTAGTGGCTCAACACTTTGTTCCTGACAACTTCACAGAGTTAGCCAAAGAAACCAGATCAGAGAGGTGGTTTGTTTGGTTTGGAGTGAACTGTTTCTAGTAGATTCTTTTACAAGGTGAGTGTTTCTATGTCTGTGTATCCCACTGTGTCCCTGGTTGTAGACATTAGAAAAGAGAATGCAACAATGGATGTGTCCTGTCTAGTAGAAAGCTTCCCAGCATTCATCCTGCCCAATTTATGAATGGAGTGTGCCTTGCCTTATGGATGGGCAACACCTACTACCTTCATAAGTCCCTGTTTTCTTCCTGAATTCTGGCCACTCTCCAGAATACACTCAAGGTTTTCTGTCCAAGGTATGTACCAACTCCAAGGTCTGTTACATGACCATGTACTGGATAGCTGAAGGGAATGGCCAGCATATCAAAAAACTCAGATATCCGTGTGACCAGGAAAATCTCAGTGTATTAACCTGCTTTGGGCCTTTTGCTTACCTATTGTTCTTTTGCCCTGAATGTCAGGAAAGTCTTTGCCTCAGGCCACCCCTTTGTAAAGCCTGAAGAAAACAGTTTTGAAATGGAAATGAATGGGCATCACCTGTGGCTCTTTGCTTAATTGCTTTGGAAAGGGATGTGTCTGGATCAGGCTCTTGGCCCTGTGTGAGGCTGTGGCTTAGATTTTCAGCACCTAATGGATCTAAAGAAAGATCCCATGTGAGCATCCAAAACCAAAATGGCAAAAAGTTTATTCATTGTTAATGAATTCTATTGCCTACCCCTTTTAGGTTCCTAAAATCCATCAATTGAGAATAGGGATCCTTTGGGTCAAGTGAGTTCTTCAAATCTCTGCAGAGGACCTTGGTTTTCTCATGACTCCAATTCACATAAAGAATCTAAACCCCACAGTCAGAAGGCCTCAAATTGGAGAAATGGAACAGTATTAAGGGCAGGCCTATTTGATCACTTCTGGTTAACAGGAAGGGTGTCCAGGCCACCCTGAATTTAGGCAAATGAGGTGCAAGGGACATTATTTTGGACCTTGTCTTGGCCTGCGACCCTCATGGAAAACTCCAGCCAGAGGTTATGATGAGTGTCTATATGGGAGAAGATGAGGGCCATGTGGGAGTGTTTTGGTTTTAATTGTTTTTATTTAAGTCGTGGTTGGAAGAGTTGACTGGATCCACCTGGGCTGGAACACTGGTGTGATTCCCCTAGAGACTGAGTTCTGGAACTGACCTCCAAGAAGTATTGCTGTGTATTGTGTTGGGATTTTAGGAGGCCACGCATGAGATTCGCCCTTGGAAACTGAGATCTAGGCCCATGGTGGCTTTCCACAGAGCACTGGGAATCTCAGGAATGATATTACATGATTTTAATCTTAAAGACGTGGCAGCCATTGTTGCAAGTCAAAACACACATGGACCTCACATTGTAGACCTCAATGGACCTGGCTTCATGTTACCTTTTGGCCTGTCTTTGGGAAGCCTTGCCTGTTAACGTTTTCTAGAGCTTTCATTGAAATGAGCTTTTTCTCCATTTAATGTTTCCTGAGTGAATTGAATCCCACAGTGCCTCCAATGTCATCGTTGAAAAATGGCTAGATAAATACCATTAAATTTTTGAATTCCCATGACCAGGTCGCACTGGAGAAACTTTGTATGTCCTATTGATGATCATGAGTGTATCAGACAGTGCCTTGATTGACTGGTGTTCATGAAAATGGTGTAGAAGAGAGATGCCAGTAATTTGGAACCTGATGAGTAGTCGGCCTATAGCAGTGGAGTGCAGGTGTGTGTTAAAACATCTGTGGTGGGGTCATTTGGATTTGCATTGGCTTCCAAATGGTTTGTGACTGACATAGTGTAGCCTCTAGATCCTTGTATGTAAAGGCATCTTGTTATATGGAGAGGTTTCAGTGCAATGTTTAGAATCAGATTGCTATGGTCAAGGGGGCAAGCTATGTGGGATAGAAGCCTGGTTGGTGCATTCTCTTGCAGACCCTTACCCACCACACATGACAGAACTCCCTCGAGCACTGTGTCCCAGTTGAACTCCTTGCATTTCGAGAAGCAAATACCAAACTCCCAGTGCAGCTACAAGAAACACCACAAAAGTGGAGGATGATTAAATGTCTTCACAGTCCACACTGGGAGACACTTAGCCCCCATTGGCAACAGTTTACCTACAAAGAGAGAATTCAGCACTGCTGCCTCATATCCATTGGAAAATATGAAACCATGTCCTCCAGGTCACATAGATGCAGACCCAGATTTGATGGTCTCAATACAAAGGAAGCTAAAGCTCCTGAAAACAACATATATTTCAAGTGCCCAACCTCAGAAGCAGTTTCTCAAGAAATCTTTATGCCGGCAGAGCTCCATGTTTGTGGAGTTATTACCCTGTTCTTTGCTTTTGGAAACTCCTCTACCACCTTCAAGTTTGTGAACTCCTGAGCATTTTCCATTCCAGATGTGTATTCACAGATTTTCAAATCTTCTCTAATTGTGTCTTACTTGGGGTGAAGGTAATGTCAAGGCATTGTTCTGAATGAAAGTGGGAAGATTTTGGGGTAGCACATATTTGCATACACATTGCATTCTTTTTTCAGTTTTCCATTGGAAATACTGAATCCCTGACTGTCAGGGGTAGAAGGAATTCTCCTTCAAAGAATAGCCTGACACTTACAAGAAACAACACCCAGGGAGACATCATCTCTTGGAGACATCATTTAGCCATCTGTGTCCCTGAGACATCCTGTGGCCATCTGTCTTCCTGAAATATCCTGAGGTTATCTCACCTTGTGTAGACATCCAGGAACTGCCGATAAGAGAGCTTTCCCATCTCCAGCATATAAAATCCCCTGTGTGAACAATGTATTTTGAAGGTTGATCAGAACTCCTGTCTTCCTGTCATCTCTCGTGTCTCTTGTCCCTTCATTCCTCCCTATCTTGGTTCGCTGCCCACGTTGATGTGTCCTGCCAGCCGGGACATCTGGCACCCACTGACTGGGGCTCGAGCCTTTGAGTCATAGGGAACCCCGTCCTCCTGGAAAACTTGGTCAAGCGGAGCTCACAATTGCCTCAGCAGACACCACCGAGAGACAGATCCAGGAGGAGAGTGGGGATGACCCACGGGGAGTGACCCACCATGGGTCAAGCAGTTTTGTCACATGATTTGTATTTGTCGGGCCTCAAGGATTCCTTCAAGACATGGGGGGCACGTGTTAAGAAAAAGGACTTAAAATTTTTCTTTTCATACATAGGGGAATTGTGTCTATGATTTCACCTTGAAGGGACCATTAACGGTAAAAGATGGCTTAGAGTAGGAGACTGTTTAAAAGATTATTATGAATCCTTTGGACAGAAAAATTGCCTGTTCCCACCTTTTCTTACTGGAAATTAATTAATGAATTTCTTAAAAGTTCACCCTTTGACAATGGTACCTTAAAACTTTTCAGGATTAGGAAAGAGACTATGCAAAAGACCTCTCGTCCCCCCTCGCATGCCCATCAGTTAGTATAGACATAGACCATTCTCAGTATCCCCAGGACCCTGGAAACCTTCCTGGTCCCCCTCAAAATACCACCCTAATGAATAGGGCTCCAATGGTTACCAACCGCCTTTATCCAGTTTTAAATCCTGGAGACACATTGACCCCTGTGGAGAAGGCTAACTTGGAGAAGGAAGCAACTCCCTATGATACAGAAGACCTGCCACTGCTTAGGACCCAGCCACAGCCTATAGGACTTACACATCCACCTCCCTCCTATATCTCTCCTGCTTTTTGTGCTCTGGCCCTTCAGGGGCCAAATCCCCCCACCAGATATTTTTTCCCCAATTCCCTTGCCTAACCTGGCTCCCTTGGGAGAGTCTCTCCAACATAGACTGGAAGAGATCCAAGTTTAAAAAGAATTAAGATCCCTTGACTCTGAGCTTTATTCATTAGCCTTAGGCATGGAGTCAACACAAGCTGGCCCAAAGTGGTCTAATACAAAGGCTAAGCCGCTCCATTGGACTGTTCTCATTTTTCAGTCACCCTCAGTTAGATAGTTAAGCCTGCCCAGGTTGATGTCAAAGACTTAGACGAGGATCAAGAGGAGGAAGCGGGGGAAATGGATCAAGGAGATCAGGACTCAGAGGATGAGGACTTCATCCCTAGGCAGGAAGGAACCCAGAGTGTCTACAAAACATTAAGCCTGCGTTTTCTTGAAAAAACTTAAAAAGTCTTGTGCTCACTATGGACCCATTGCACCCTACACGTAGGCTTTATTAGAAAGCTACATGACACAATGTCTTACTCCCAATGATTGGAAATTTTTAGACCAAGCTACCCTCAATGCCGCAGACTTCCTCTTTTGGAATGCAGATTTCAAAGAGCACTGTCAGGAAACTGCTCAGAAAAATTTAACTAAGCCCTCCTCTAATTCCTGGACTTATGTTAAGCTAGTGGGCAATGCGGCTTTTGACACCAAAACTTAACTGGCACGTTTCCCTGCTGGACTTCTGACACAGATTCAGATGGCTGGCTTACATGCTTGGAGACGCCTCCCTCAAAAGGCCTCTGCTACGACTTCCCTGGCAAAAATTCGACAAGGGCCCGACAAGCCTTATAGCGACTTTGTTCCCCGGCTTAACCTAGCTGCGGGATTCTTGCTTGGACCAAGCGAAAGCGAAAGCACCTTTGTAAAACATCTTGCCTTTGAAAATGCCAACCTGGCATGTCAGGATGTTCTTCGACCACATAAGAAAAAAGTGAAACTTTCTGACTTTATTGGACTCTGTGCAGGGTTGGGTGTAGCCCTTGCCATGGGTCTCACCCTCGGTGCCGCGTTTACCAAGGCCTTTCACAATCCTGGCTCACGTAGTTGCTTTACTTGTAAACAACCTGGCCATTTTGCACGTGAGTGTCTGACAGGCAAACAAAGCCTAAGAATAGTGTCTTTTCAAACTGAGGCTAAACTGCCCCCAGCTACCCTTTGCCCTAGATGAGGTAAAGGTCATCACTGGGCCAGTGAGTGTAGATCTAAGACAAATGCCCTCAGCAGCCTATCTCAAAATCCTTCTCCACAATTGCCTCATTCCAATTAGCCACCCCAGGCAGCGCAGGATTGGACCTTTTTGCCGCCACCGATACAATATTAGACTCAATGCAAGGGCCCCAGATAATACCCACTGGAATTATGGGTCCCACTCCATCTCATATGTGTGCCCTTATTCTTGAAAGAGCCTCTACTACCTTACAAGGTGTTCAGGTCTTCCCTGGCATTAAAGATAATGATTTCACTGGAGAAATAAAAATACTGGCCACAGCTATTAATGGAGTTGCGGCCATCCCAGCAGGAACAAGACTTGCACAATTAATACTCCTTCCCTTGGATTCAGGAGGCACTTCCACCACTCAAACCTACCGAGGGGGACTACCTCCTTGGGCTCCTCTGATGTATATTGGGTTCAGCCCATTTCTCACAATAGACCCACCCTTATCTTACTTATTGAAGGAAAGGAATTCCAAGGAATTCTTGATACTGGAGCTGACGCCACAATTATTTCTCAAAAATATTGGCCAACAGGTTGGCCCCTCACCCCATCCTTGACAGACCTTAAAGGGATAGGACAGTCAAAAAATCCTCTGGTCAGCTCTAGGGCTCTTAGCTGGACTGATAAAGAGGGTAATATGGGAACTGTCACTCCTTTCTTTGTTCCTGACCTTCATCTTAACCTATACGTCCGAGATATTTTGAGTCAAATGTAAGTTATTCTTTAAAGTCCCAATTCCATGGTGACTCATCAAATGCTTCATATGAATTTTGTCCCTGGTACAGGCATGGGGAGACTGAGACAAGGACTGGTTGAGCCTATACAACCCTTACAAAAAACAAATACATATAGACTTGGGTATTTGGATTTTTAGTGTTGGTCCCTGACCCTCCTGTACCCCATGCAGATAAAATTATTTGGGAGACTCAGACTCCTGTGTCGGTGGATCAGTGGCCCCTTACCCAAGAAAAATTGGAGGCTGCCTCCATGTTAGTACAGGAACAGCTGGCAGCTGGCTATGTAGAGCCATCAAGCTCACCATAGAATAATTCTATTTTTGTTATCAAGAAAAAATCAGGCAAGTGGCGCCTTTTACAAGATTTGTGTGTCATTAATAAAGTTATATGCCTGGTGGGAGCACTACAGCCAGGCATTCCCACACCAGTGGCTATTCCCAAAAACTATTGTAAAATGGTTGTTGACTTAAATGATTGCTTTTTTACCATTGCTTTACATCCTGAGGATAGACCCTATTTTGCCTTTAGTCTCCCTCACATTAATTTTCAGGGCCTTATGCAGAGATTTCAATGGAAGGTTCTTCCCCAAGGTATGGCCAACAGCCCTAGTCTTACCCCAAAATACGTTGCTCAAGCAGTAGACCCTGTGAGAGAGCAATGTTCACAAATTCATATTTTACATTAATTGGATGATTGTCAATTGCTGCACCTAATATCCATGACGTTAATAATTGTTACCTGGACCTTTACAAAACCCTCACTACCTTGGGACTACAGAAAGCTTCTGATAAGGTTCAAACACAGGACTGTTATACCTATTTGGGCCTTAAACTTCAAGATAATCAGATTCAAATTCCTAAAATACAACTACGTGTGGACCATCTTCACACTCTTAATGATTTTCAAAAATTACTGGGGGATATTAAATGGCTAAGAACATATTTAAAATTACCCACTTGTGTACTTTTGTCCCTTAATTATATTTTGAGAGGTGATTCCCACCCCTCCTCCTCTCAAAAGCTTACACACGAGGCATTACAGGCATTAAACCAAGTCACAGAAGCCATTGCCCAACAGTTTGTTACACAAATTTCTTATAACCTTCCTCTGGTTCTGGTTATTTAACAAACTCCTCATACACCCACAGGAATAATTTGGCAGCGAGATCCACATTTTAAAAATAAAGGCTGCCCCTTGCTTTGGGTCCATTTACCCACCACATCCTCCAAGGTTATTACTGTTAATCTTGCTCAGGTAGCTTCTATTATTATTAAAGGTCATTTGATTCTCGACAACATTTTGTCAAAGAACCTCATAATAATTTAATTCCATATATGAAGGACCAAACCAAATTTTTAATACAGACACGGGATGAATGGGGTATTGCCCTATCAGGCTTTTGGGGAACAATTGATAACCACCTCCCCAATGACCCCCTTTTACATTTTGTCCAGTTACATCCATTTATTTTTCCCAAAATTACTCAAAAGGCTCCCATTCCTCAAGCCCTTAATGTCTTTACAGACGGTTCCAGTAATGGCTGAGCGCTCTTTGTTGTCAATAACCAGCCTACCATCTTTGATACTATCTATCAGTCAGCACAGGTTGTGGAATTGTTTGCCATAACACAAGTTTTTATAATATTTTTTGATAATCCTGTTAATATTTATACAGACAGTGCCTACATTGCTCATTCTGTGCCCCTGCTGGACATTTCCCCCACCATTAAGGCTTCTTCCAATGTGGCCTTTCTTTTTCATCAGCTTCAGGAGCTAATTCAGGCCAGACAACACCCATTCTTCTTAGAACACATCAGGGCACACTCTGATCATCCCAGGCCTCTAACACATGGTAATGCCCAAGCTGATTCAGCAACTCGTTCCATCTTTCCAATTTTTGTGGGCTCCATTCAAAAGGCCACAGAGTTACACAATCTTCACCATCTAAATTCCAAGAGCCTTCAATTACTTTGTAAAATTACCATGCAACAGGCACGAGAAATAGTAAAAGCATGCCCAGGTTGCACTGTCTCCCTCCCCATTCAACACATGAGAGTTAACCCCCGAGAATTACTGCCCAATCAGTTTTGGAAAATGGATGTTACTCATTTTCCTGAATTTGAAATTACCAAATATATACACGTTTCTATAGATACCTTCAGCGACTTTATTTTTGCATCACCACATTCAGGAGAGGCTACCAAATATGTTCTTTCTCCTCTTATTTCAGCTTTTTCCATAATGGGTAAACCAATACATATTAAAACAGATAATTATCCTGCATATACCTGTGCCAAGTTTAAATAGTTTTGTGCTACCTTGCAAATTCGTCATACTACTGGAATTCCATACAACCCTCAGGGCCAAGGCGTTGTGGAACGTGCCCACCTTACCTTATAGACTTGGATAACCCTCCATAAGGCTTCCGCCCTTGTATTTACCACTCCCAGGCATCGCCTTAACCATGCCTTACTTGCCCTTATTTTTCTTACCCTAGACAGTGAAGGCCATTCGGCCGCAGACAGAAACTGGCATCCCTTGTCCAATTCTGTTCGCCCACCTCTTATGTGGTGCAATTCCCTTACAAATAAATGGAAAGGTCCAGATCCTGTTCTCATCTGGGGACGAGGCTCAGCTTGTCTTTTGGACCAAGAGCAATCAGCCCCAAGATGGTTACCAGAATGCCTGGTTAAACAGGTTAATGACTTACCTCAACACAGGGATGGAGGGCCTCCCCCTGAGGACAAATTTTGTTCTTTTTCAGATGCAGCCAACAATCTGTGTGAGGATCCTGATTTAGGCACTTCTGCTTAACAGGTTTGTACATGGAGGCCTTGGCCCTCCATGTTCCAACATCATGGTGTAAGTTTTTGGGCCCCCCTGTGAATGCAAGTGATGATCTTGGACTCAGGCTCCCACTAGTTGGACCGAGACTGCTGACTGCGTGACTAAGGTGGCTTACCTCCATGCCGAGGTTGACCATAAACTTGGAGGAGATCATCAGCCTAAATGGGTATGTGTTAACAAGCCAAAGTTTATTCCCCCTAGTACAAGTAAAGCTCTCCAAAATTCTTCTGCAACCTGTTCGCATACCCAGGCGAGGCATGACTCTTGTTATGTGTCGCCCTCAATTTGTGTTAACAAGCAGGGAGAACAATTTTTTGAAGCCTCCCAAACTAAAACTCATGCAGCAGGGGGGACCACTATTCATTATACCTCCGTTCTATTTGACCAGGGAGTAGAAGGCAAATACACCAAGCTACAGTCAGCTGGTTGCCAAGGCCCTGTCCGTAAACCCTCCTGCTGGCCCATTAAGGCCCCTACAGGGGTCACTGATGGTGGAAGAACCACTGATGCTGTCAAACATCCTCACATAATCAAACTTTTGAAACCCCAAATCCCTGAGCTCACATATCATCCCTTAATGTTGCCTAAATCTCAGCTCCCAGGTTTAGATACCAATACATTAGATATTTTGGAAACTACCTTCTACTTGCTTAATAATTCCAACCACACCCTTGCTGGTGATTGCTGGCTCTGCATGACAACAGGGGCAATTATGACTATGGCAGTTCCTATTAATTCTATCATAGAAAATGATAATACATGCCAACCCGGATTTCCTTTTTAAGTACAACTTATAGGCACTATTACATTATGTCTTTTAGGCGCGATGCAGAATAACACCTATGATATTGATGTTGGAGTTACTTTCTTTGAAAATTGCTCAACATACAAAATTATTCCTCACCCACCCCAACTCTTTGTCCTCCCAATGGCAGAGTTTTAATTGGTGGAGGAAACTTGGCCTTCCCCAGGCTTCCAGCGAATTGGACCGGTGGCTCTGTTCTTGCCTTATTACTCCCTGATATAACTATAGTCCCAGGAGACGAACCTCTACCCATTCCTAGCCTAGACACCTTAGTCAAAAGACACAGGCGGGCAATACAGGCCTTACCACTCATTGCCAGCTTTGGAATAACAGGTGCTGTGGGCACAGGTACACTGGCTTAGGCACAGCTATACACTCTTACCATCACCTGTCTCAACAACTTATAAATGATGTACAAACTCTATCAGGAACCATTAAAGATCTGCAGGACCAAATAGACTCCCAGGCAGAAGTGTTCCTTCAAAAAGACGAGGCTTAGATTTGCTGACAGATAACCAGGGAGGTATTTGCTTGGGCTTAGGGGAACGATGCTGCTTTTATGCCAATAAATCAGGCATAGTATGCACTAAAATTAAGCACCTTCAATAAGATCTAGAAAGAGATGACGCGAACTATTTGAAAATCCCCTCTGGACTGGGCTTTATGGATTTCTACCCTACCTTCTTCCCCTATTAGGCCCTTTGTTGGGTTTACTTATAATTGGGTCCATAGGACCCTGCATTATAAACAGGCTGGTACAATTTATTAAAGAACAGATTAATATTTTGGCCTCTAAACCCATACAGGTCCATCAACGTCTGGAGATGGAAGACCGTGCTGCCAACATTTAAAAGGATGTTCTACCCTTCTCACAGGCTTATTTCTTAAGTTTACATCCCCACAGATCTCTCTTTCTTATATAAAAGTATGAGTAACAGCTCTGACCAACTATCTTCTGCCCTTGCCATAAGGGTTCGTCCCCCATGGGCCCCTCCACCTGGCGGAGGATGCACCCATGGAGTGAGGATGTTATCCCAGTTCATTATTGTGATTGACTCTTCACATGTGCTGACATTTATATTCAATCTCTACGCAAAAGCCTATTGCTAAAGAAATTTTGGTCCCACTCCTATACTCACTCTTGTTTCTAAACCTACCAACTATCATCCTAATCCTACTTACTATCCCTTTTTGACTGGATGTTCTCTTCAACATTCAATCATCGAAGATACAAGGTCCTATGCCATTGTATATCGATTCATCTGAGACGTCTGTGCAGAATATAATTCAAAACTAAGTATCCCACTCGAGCGCCTAATGCCTTACTGGGCTTCAAATCTTACCTAGATTTCTGTTGGTTCCAATACCATTATTCATCTCGCAGAAGGATTCCTAACCCAAATCGAACCTGTTATTAACCCTAACCATACACTGTTCGCTCAATCTCACTTTACAGAAGAGCAGGTACAGAGTTGGTCTTACAATACAAGAATGTAGGGGATCTTCCACCTGCTGAGAACCTCAAAGGTCCATGCAGAAATGATCCCTGGATAAGATGTAGGCAGCTATGGAGGACCTAAGAGAGCAAAAATCATCTTCCATGGCAAAAACCCTGGTCAGGACGAAGGGATGTGTCTGAAACAGCCGCTTTCTTCTTAATATAGAGAAGATGGACCAAACCAGGCCTGTGTGGAGAGCTGTTCCCAGGTGCCTATGGTTGAAATACCATTCTTACTTTTGAAAGTGTCACAGGAAGTAGGGGCAGCCTCCATTTCATGGGACCCTATGAAACAACTGTTAGCACAAAGTGGTTGTCAAGGCAGTGACATCTTTCAGTTTCTGAAGGAATTGACCTACCTAACTTCCTTGGTGTTTGAAATCTCTGAACTTGGGATCCAGGAAGCAAGGCATCCAGAGCCAGTCCCAGTCTCAGTCACATTGGGCTCACTTGTTTGGATTTACCAAAGATAGGGTCAGTCTTTCTTGGTACCTACTGATGTGAGGATGGCCAAATGCCAGGAGAGCTCTGAAGAGGGGCCTTTCCAGGGAAAGCAGATAGTTGCTCACCAATGGCTCCTGGCAACTTCACAGAGTTGGAAAAGGAGACAAGATCTGAGACCCTACAGTGCATTTTGGTGGAACAGAGTATAGCCCACCAGTCAGAGGACACTCCATATATTCACACACCTACTTGGGAGAAGGAGGTGCCGTTTGAGTATGGGTGTGAGTATGCGGTTTTGTCTCATGTTCTGAGAATAGATAGGAAAGTCGGTTTGTTTGGTTTGGAGTGGACTGTTTCTTGTATGTCATTTGACAAGGCAAGTGTTTCTATATCTGTGTATCCTACTGTGTCCGTGGTTGTAGACATTAGAAAAGACAATGCATCAATGGATGTGTCCTGTCTAATAGAAAGCTCCCATCATTCATCCGGCCCAATTTATGAATGGACTGCAGCTTGCCTTATAGAAGGGCAAAACCCATTATCTTCCCAAGTTCCAGTTGTCTTCCTGAATTCTGGAAACTCTCCAGAATAGGCTCATGGTTTTGTGTCCAAGATATAAACCACTTCCACACTCTGTGAAATGGCCATGTACTGAATAGCTGAAGGGAATGGGGGCATCTCAGAAAACTCAGATATCAGTGTGACCAGGAAAGTCTCAGAGGGGAAACCCTGCTTTGGGCCTTTTGCTTGCCTATTGTACTGTTGCCCTTAATGTCAGGATGGTTTTTGCCTCAGGCCACACTTTGTGAAGCGTGAAGAAATTAATTTTCATATGGAAAAGAATGGGCATCACCTGTGGCTCTTTGCTTAATTGCTTTGGAAAGGGATGCGTCTGAATCAGCATCTTGGCCCTGTATGAGGCTGTGGCTTAAATTCTCAGCATCAGATGGATCTAAAGAAAGATCCCATGTGTGCATCCAAAAAAAATGGCAAAAAGTTCAGTTTTTGTGGATGAAGTTTCTTGCCTTTCTCTCTTAGCTTCATGACCTTTATCAAGTGAGAATAGGGATCCTTTGGGTCAAATGAGTTCTTGAAAGCCATGCAGAGGTGCTTGGGTTTCCTCATGACTCCAAATCACATGAAGAGTCTATACCTGACAGGCAGTAGGCCTCAAATTGGAGAAGCAGAGCAGTATTACGAGCTGGCCTACTTGATCACTCCTGGTTCACAGGAAGGGTGTCCAGGCCACAATGACTTTAGGCAAATGAGGGGCAAGGGAGCTTTTTTTGAACACTGTCTTTGGATGTGCCCCTCATGGAAATATCCAGCCACAGTTTATGATGAGTGTATATATGGAAGAATATGAGGGCTATGTGGGAGTGTTTTGTTTTTAATTCTGGTCATTTGTGTGGCAGTTGGGAGATGACTGGGTCCACCGGGGTTTAAACTCTGGTGTGATTCCCCTTAGAGACTGTGTTGTGGAACTGACCTCAGAGAATTATTGCCATGAAATGTGTTGAGATTTTTGGAGGCCACACATAGGAGTCACCCTTGGAAACTGAGATCTAGACCAAGGGTGGCTTTCCACACAGCACAGGGAATCTCAGCAATGATATCATGTGATTTTATTCTGAAAGACTTGGCAGCCATAGTTGAGAGTCAAAACAAACATGGACCTCACATTGTAGACTTCTATGGGCCTGGCTTCATGTAACTTTTTGGCCACTCTTTGGGAAACCTTGCCTGTGAGAGTTCTCTAGAGCATTCATTGAAATGAGCTTCCTCACCATTTAACGGTACCTGAATGAATTGAAACCCAGAGTGCCTCCAAATTCATCCTTGAAAAATGGCTACATAAATACCATGACATTTTTGAAATTCCCATGACCAGGTGGCACTGGACAACCATGAATGTCCTGTTGCTGATTTGAGTGTACCAGACACTGCCTTGATTGACAGGGTTTCATGATAATGATGTAGAACAGAGATGTCAGTAAGTTGGAGCCTGCTGATTAGTGGTCGTAGAGAAGTGTTGTGCACGTGTGTGTTAAAAAATCTGTGGTGCGGTCATGTGGATCTGCCATTGGCTTTCAAATAGGTTGTGACTGACATGGAGCAGCCAGCAGAACCTTATATGTAGAGGCATCTTGTTATATGGAGAAGTTTCAGGGCAATGTTCAGAATCAGGTTGCTATGGTCAAGGGGGCAAGCTATGTGGGATAGAAGCCAGATTGGTGTATTCTCCTGTAGACCCTGACCCACGACACGTGACAGAACTCCCTCCAGCAGTTTGTCCTAGTTGAACTTTTTGAATTTCGTGAAGCAAATACCAAACTCCCAGTGCAGCGGCAAGAAACACCACAAAAAGTGGAAGGTGACCAAATAGCTTCACACTCCACATGGGGAGACACTTAGCCCCGAGTGGCCACAATTATCTACAAAGAGAGAATTCAGCACTGCTGCCTAATGTTCATTGGAATATAAGAGACCATGTCCTCCAGGTCACATAGATGCAGACCCAGCTTTGATGGTCTCACTACAAAGGAAGCTAAAGCTCCTGACAACAACATATATTTCAAGTGCCCAACCTCAGAGGCAGTTTCTGAAGAAGTCTTTAGGCCAGCAGAGCTCCATGATTGTGGAGTTTACACTGTCCCTTACTTTTGGAAACTGGTCTACCACCTTCAAAGTTCTAAACTCCTGAGCAATTTTCATTCCAGATATATATTCACAGATTTTATAACTCTTCTCCTCAAATTGTGTCTTACTTGGAGCGAAGGAAATGTCAAGGAATTGTTCTGGATGAGAGTGGAAGGATTTTTGTGTAGCACATGTTTGCATACACATTGGATTCATTTTCCAATTTTCCAATTGAAATACTGAATCCCTGACACTACCTCATACCCTACTAGACTCTGTGTACTAATCCTAATATGATGGAGAAAAATAACCCCCAAAAAATTGAAATACAAGCATTTCAAAAGAGGCCTGGTGTATATTTGGAATTGCCTTATGCACTGTATAGGGTAGGAGTTATAAATCTAGTCAATTTTTTGTTGAAATAGTTCTCCAGTTGTTTTTAAAGTTAACCAATATGTGAATTCCTGTCTCCCTTTCGCTGTAGCCTATGCAGCATATGTATTTTTATAAGCACACATACAATCCTACCTGGTACCACACGTACACTATTTTGTGGTTGCTGACTTGGCAGATACAAATTGTGAGAAGAGATCACTCCTCCTAAATGCTGATGGAACTGAAAATTCAACCTATGGGTGAGTTTCCTAGCTGAACAACATTATATATAAATCCATGTTCAGTAAAATGAATATTTTTGATTTGTGAATGATATATATTTCATGGTGAATTTCAATTGGCATATAGTGCTAGTTTTTAATATCTGTATATATATATACTATCCAGATTTTTCAAAATATGAAATATATCTGTCTTATTATACATTTCCTAAATTCATTCAGATTCATGTATGTGGATTTATAATTATCTTTTCACAAGATTATTCCCAGAAATATTCATCCACCTGAAATACATATTTGTTTCCTACTACTGAAAACTAACTTCAGTGAATGGTGTATACAAATCCTAATATTTCTTCAGTAACTGACCAAGTTTAACATCAATGCAAGTAGACTCCTATGGAACATGATGTGTATTTTGATGTTAATTTTTTTCAACACTGGTGCATTACAATTTCTTTAGTTTATGCACATCATTGGATATAGATTTCATCCACAAGTTTGCAAATTTATAGGCATTTGTTTCACTTTCAATCACTTTCTACTTCAGAACACATATATTTCTTCATGTTTCTTGACTGGTCTTTTCATGAGACTTCTTTCCAAACACATTATTTTTGATATCCATAAGTACTTTTGAAGCAAATCTCACACACCCTACATGATGAACCATAACCCTAATATTACGATTAGATGTATAACTGGTTAGAATGAATGATTGTATATCAATATATGATTTCTTATATATTTTCAGATATCAATTCAATCCATTATTTAAAGTGGAACCAGTTATATTATTTATACACAATATTGTCTATTCATGCATTATCTCTATATTCATAGACACAGGGTACACCTCTTTATACCCCCAATACTAATTTACATGTCTTCAAAATATTCCTCCTTGAAATGGTGGAAGAAATACTCATGTCACCTGACCTATGTATACATTTTATCACAGTAATATTCTGGACACAAAAAGCAAAGGTCACACTTATGATGTACCAATGTAAAGGTTGGTTGAGCGTTGGAGTAAGAGACCACCAAGAGACTGTCACATGCAACAGCAAAGTGTTTATTGGGGGTCCAGCATGCTGTGGCTCAGAGCTCACTTGAATTTAGCAGAGAGCCCTGAGAACAGCTTAAGCAGAGCTTATATACTTTCCTTAGAGAGGGCAGGGAGTGAAATTTATTGATGGGTCATGGCAAGTGGGCGGTTTGTTTGCAAATGTGTGA
Organism: Callospermophilus lateralis; assembly: GCF_048772815.1. NCBI lineage: Eukaryota > Metazoa > Chordata > Mammalia > Rodentia > Sciuridae > Callospermophilus > Callospermophilus lateralis. The sequence goes on from NW_027514409.1 coordinate 1,000,175, forward strand.
GGGAGTACATTCTGCAGTTTGGCAATTGGGGACAGTACATTTGGGGAACAAGATAAGCAAACAGTTCTCAAGATTTCAACAGTGTTTTGTTAAGCATACAGAAAAACAGAAATTGACAAGTACCTATTTTATTATCCTTTCATTCCCCACTTCTTGTTCTGGTTACTTTTAATCATAAAAGTGATCATTGGGGGGTGTCACAATTCATGTCTGCTAGTCGGAAACATTGTTGTCTGATTACCATAAGTTTAACTTGTCCAATTTGAGCTTGGAGAAAAGAAACTACACGGTTGAGCATACAGGGCCCTACAGTTAGCAATAATATGAAGATTATTAAAGGACCGGCCAAGGCGGATAAAAGTGTAGTTACCCACCGGGACTGTGTGTACCAAGACTCAAACCACCCTTTTTGGGCCTCTGTCTCTCGTTGACACTCTTCAAGGCGTTTTTTTTTAATTTACTCATAGATTCTTTTACAACTCCAGTATTGTCAGCATAAAAACAATATTCTTCCCTCAATGCAGCACAAAGGCCCCTTCTCTCATGAAGAGAAGGTCCAAATGTCGCCTGTTCTGTAAAACTACTTCAGAGAGCGAGGTTAAAGATTCCTGTAAAGCTGTGATGGAGGTTTTTAATATCTTTAAGTTTTGGTCTATTGGTACTTGTCATTGGGTTATTTGTTGTGTCCCATGGACTAGGGCAGTGGTTCCTGTGCCCACCCCTGCAGCAACTCCTATTCCGAATAGGATGGCTAAAGTGAGGAATACAGCTTCCCAGCGGAACCGAGTTTTTTGCCCCCCTATTTGATTTTTAAATGAGCCTGTTTAATGATAGAGCACTCTGGGAATCATCTGCACCATTATATAATTAATCACATCTGTTGACCATTTTATGAACCCATTAACAATGTTTAAGTATATAGAATTACACTTTTGTAGGGACAGACAAGGCAAGGCACCTAAGATAGCACCGAAGCTACGGAAACAATCCTATTTGGTTGCAAACGGATTTAGAGGGCATTGCTTCTGTTGTAATCAATTAATCCGCTGAACCCCAAGTTTAGGTAGTTTCAGAATTTTGTACCCAACATGTAGGTAAAGTGGCTCAGAAGTTCACAGTCTGCAGAAGTTCACAAAAATCTGTTTTTGTTTCTGTTTTATTTCCTCTGTTCTATGCAAGTTTAGTTTTTAAGGACACTTGGGAGGGGGAGAGATTTTGTCTTCTCTTTTTTTTTCTCCCTGCCAGCTATTACCATGGAGCCCAGTTGGTAACTTCTTTATCTTAGAAATGTAGCCATCTCTGTGAAGCCCCAGCTCAAGGCCAGAGGCCTTGTTCACATATTTTGTGAAAAACTAGTAAAGGGGTGTCTAGCATAGCAGAGCTGATTTTTCCAGCCCATGGTACATAGAACAGGGCAACAAGAAAAGAGGAAGTTTATCTACATTGAACTCCTTCATTGGGACTCTTTTGCTAAAAGTCCTAAATTCAGCCATGGTGAAGACTTCTGGAGAAGGTCAGTTAAGAATTTTCTGTGGTCCTGGTACAGAGGGGGAAGACGTGAAAGGCGGGTGGTGAGAGCAGCTCCGTGGATCTGAGAATGAGGAAGAAGAGATGTAAAAGAATAATGGGAAAGGGCTTTGGGATTTTCCTAGCATCAAAAAGTTGAGCAGTAGAACAGATAGACCAGAGGGGAAGATGGGAGTGAGTATCTCAAAAAGCCTGTGAGGGACTTCAAATTCTTAGTAACCTGTTTTCAGTGTTGACAAAGCAACTTTAAAGGCCATTTTCATTACATCTTGGATAGGGGTCTGAGGGCTCTCCTCTGCCTGTTTGAGCTTTGGGTTAGCTGGTAAAAGGACCTGTTGGGACCCGGTGCGGACACTGACAGGAGAAGAGAGGAGTGAGTGGGAAGAGGGGTATCTCAGTACCTGCTACCTCAGCAAGGGGGCAATTGTCTGAGAACCAGCGGTGGTTTGGGTATTTGATCTAGTAATTGGAGAGGAGAAATCAGGTTGCTGAGGTGGGATTGACAGCAGAGCATCTGGAGTAGATGGCAGAGGGTGAGGATCTATTGGAGATGTATAGTTCAGGATTTGAGTGAAGGAGGAAAAAGGCCTCCACATAGGGGAATTTCCTTCCACGCTATTGAGCACTTGCCGCAGTTAAAAAGGTCACACAGAATTTGAGGTTATAGAGACCCCCCTGGGGGCCATCGGTTTTGGTTGTTAATTGGTAATATGGCCAATGCTGTGTACTGAATTTGATGAAAAGTTTGGGTTCCTCTAGGCAGCCCCTATATGCTCACATCCCTATGACTCACAGAAGAAGTCGGCTTTTTCCTCACACAGCCTTGGCTTTTGTGGCTTTGATAACTGCTGGGTAAACATAGTAATCTAGGCTAGCCAACCTGCATCTGGCTCGGGTTTTCCTTCACCCACAATAGCAAAACTCACACACTCTTCCTGATAAACCATAACCCTAATATTACCATTAGATGTTTAACTCGTTGGAATGAATGTATGTATATCAATATAAGATTTCCTGTATATTTTCAGATATCAATTAAATCCATTATTTAAAATTGGAACTAGTTATATTATTTATTCACATTATGATTTATTAATGCATTATCTCTGTATTCATAGATACAGGGTAAACTTATTTGTATCCCGAATACTAATTTATAAGTCTTCAAAATATTGCTCTGAGAACTGGTGGAAGAAATACTCATGTCACCTTATCTACAAATATATTTTATCACAGTAATATTCTGGACACAAAAACCAAAGGTCACACTTATGCTTCTACCAAAATCTAAATGGAAAGTGAGCAGGGATTACTAAAAACATCCACGTTCAGTTTGCCTAATGCTCTCTAATGTCAATCCTATTGGTAATTACATATTTGTTTCTTCCTAAGATTATATATTCTCTCAAGCATGTTGAAATTGTCTAATCCAATCACTCACTTTATACTTTGCCTGATTTCCTAATGTCTCTATTGATATCTGCTTTTCTACATATTTTCACCAGTTCATCATTGTGACTGACTCTTCACATGTGCTGACATTTACAGTCATTCTCTACAAGAAACCCTATTTCTAAAGAACTTTTGGTCCAAATCCTATACTCACTCTTCTTTCAAAATATACCGATTACCTTCCTAATCCTGCTGACTCTTCCTCTTTCACTACATTCAATCATCCAAGGTAAATGGTCCTATACCATTGTATGTCGATTTATCTGAGACAACTGTGCAGAAAGTAATTCAAAGCTAAGTATCCCCATCAAGGGCCCAATGCCCTTCTGGGCTTCAAATCGTACCTAGATTTCTGTTTTCATACGTATATTTCTCCTCTATATTCTTATAAATATCGCAGGTTCCCTATACTATTATTAATCCAGCAGAATGATTCCTAATCCAAATTGAACATGTTATTAATACTAACCATACACTGTTTCCTCAATCTAACTTTACAAAAGAGCAGGGACAGAGTTGGTCTTAAAATACAGAAATGTAGGGGATCTTCCACCTGCTGAGAACCTCATAGGTCCATGCAGAAATGATCCCTGGAGAAGATGTATTCAGCTATGAAGGACCTGAGCAGGCAAAAGTCATCATCCATGGCAAACAACTTGATGTGGATTGTCTGAATGAGGCACTCTCTTCTCAATGTAGAGAAGGTGGACCAATCCAGGCCTGTGTTGAGAGCTCTTACAGGGTGCCTATGGTTGATATACCATTCTAACTTGTAAAAGTGTCACAGGAAATAGGGGCAGCCTCCATCGCATGGGACTCTTTGAAGCAACTGTTAGGACATATGGTTACCAAAGCAGTGATCTCATTCAGTTCCTGAAAGAAGTGACCTCACCTCATTTTCTTGTTGATTTAACTCTCTGAACATGGGATGCAGGAAGCCAGGCATCCAGAGCCAGTCCCAGTCCCAGTTTCAGTGTGCTCACTTGATTGGAATTAACAAGGATAGGGTCAGTCATTCTTGGTACCTTCTAATGTGAGGATCGGCAAATGCCATGAAAGCTCTGAAGAGGGGCCTGTCCTGAAAAAGATGGTAGTGGCTCAGCACTGGCTACTGACAACTTCAGAGACTTGCCCAAAAAACCAGATCTGAGACAGGACAGGACATTTCAGGGAAAGTCTGTCAGTCAGAGGACACTCCAGTTAGTCACATACCTACTTGCTGGAAGGAGGTGCCTTTGTGGGTGTGGGTGTGTGTTTGTGGTTATGTCTCATGGTCTGAGAATAGGTAGGAAAGGCGGTTTGTTTGGTTTGGACTAGACTGCTTCTAGAATGTCATTTGACAAGGGGAGTGTTTCTATATCTGTGTATCACACTGTGTCTGTGGATGCAGACATTAAAAAAGAGAATGCATCAATGATTGTTTCCTGTCTAGTAGACAGCTTTCCAGCGTTCATCCTGCCCAATTTATGAATAGAGTGTGGCTAGCCTTATTGATGTGCATCACCTGCTACCTTCCTAAGTTCCTGTTTTCTTCCTGAATTCTGGCCACTCTGCTTTAGGCCTTTTGCTTACCTAATGTTCTGTTGCCCTGAATGTCAGGAAGGTCTTTGCCTCAGGCCACCCTTTTTTGAATCCTGAAGAAAACAGTTTTCAAATGGAAATGAATAGGCATCACCTGTGTTTCTTTGATTAAATGCTTTGGAAAAGGATGTGTCTCAATCAGCCTCTTCACCCTGTGTGAGGCTGTGGCTTAGATTCTCAGCACCTAATTTATCTAAAGAAAGATCCCATATGTGCATCCAAAACCACAATGGCAAAAAGATCAGTCATTGTGGATGAAGTCTCTTGCCTTCCTCTGTTAGGTTCCTGACCTCTATCAAGTGAGAATAGGGATCCTTTGGGTCAAATGAGTTCTTCAAAGCCTTGCAGAAGTTCTTGGGTTTCCTCATTACTCCAAATCGCATAAAGAATTTATACCTGACAGTCAGTAGGCCTCAAATTGGACAAGCAGAGCAGTATTAATGGCAGGCCTATTTGATCACTCCTGGTTCACCGGAAGTGTGTCCAGGCCACTCTGACTTTAGGCAAATGAGTGGCAAGGGAGCATATTTTTGACACTGTCTTGAGCTGTGTCCCTCATGGAAACCACCAACCGGATTTTATGATGAGTGCCTATATGGAAGAAGATGAGGGCCATGTGGGAGTGTTTTGGTTTTAATTTTGGTTATTTGTGTGACAGTTGGAAGAGATGACTGGGTCCACCTTGGCTTGAACTCTGGTGTGATTCCCCTTAGATACTGAGATCAGGAAATGACATCAGAGAAATATTGCCATGAACTGTTTTGGGATTTTCGGAGGCCACGGATAAGAGTTGCCCTTGGAAACTGATCTAGGGCCAGGTTTGCTTTCCACAGAGCACTAGGAATTTCAGCTAGGATATCACATGATTTTATTCTGAAAAACTTGACAACCAGAGTTGAGAGGCAAAACACACATGGACCTCACATTGTAAACCTCAATGGGCATGGCTTCATGTGACATTTTGGCCACTCTTTGGGAAGTCTTGCCTGTGATAATTCTCCACAGCTTTCTATGAAATGAGCTTCCTCACCATTTAATGTTTCCTGATAAATACCATGAAATTTTTGAAATTCCCATGAACAGGTGGCACTGGAGAATCTTTGGATGTCCTGTTTCTGATCATGAGTGTACCACACAGTGCCTTGATTGACTGGGTTCCATGAAAATGGTGTAGAACAGAGATGCCAGTAACTTGGTGCCTTCTGAGTAGTGGGCCTAGAGGAGTGGTGGGCAGGAGTGTGATAAAACATCTGCGGTTTTGCCATGTGGATCTGCCATTGTCTTCAAAATGGCTTGTGACTGACATGGTGCAGCCAAACAGACCCTTAAAAGTAAAGGCATTTTGTTATATGGAGAGGTTTCAGGGCAATGTTCAGAATCAGGTTGCTATAGTCAAGGGGGCAAGCTATATAGGATAGAAGCCTAGTTGGTGCATTCTCTTGCTGACCCTGTTTCACCACACGTGACAGAACTCCTTCCAGCACTGTGTCCCCGTTGAATTCCTTGTATTTCGTGAAGCAAATACCAAACTCCCAGTGCAGCTGCAAGAAACACCAGGAAAAATGGAGGATGACAAAATGACTTCACGGTCCACAGGGGAGGAGACACTTAGTCCCCAATGGCCACAGTTGACCTAAAAAGATAGAATTCAGCACTGCTGCCTCATGGTCATTGGAAAATAAGAAACCACTTCCTCCAGGTCACATAGATGCAGACCCAGCTTTGATGGTCTCACTACAAAGGAAGCTAAAGCTCCTGACAACAACATATATTTCATGTGTCCAAACTCAGAGGCTGTTTCTCAATAAGTCTTTATTCCACCAGAGCTCCATGTTTGTGGCGTGTTTACCCTGTCCCTTACTTTTGGAATCTCCTCTACCACCTCCAAGTTTGTAAACTTCTGAGCATGTTCCATTCCAGATATATAATCACGGATTTTCAAACTCTTCTCATCTAATTGTGTCATACTTGGGGTACTGGTTATATCAAGGCTTTGTTCTGGATGAGTGTGGAGGATTTTTTTGTAGCACATATTTGCCTACTCATTGAATTCTTTTTCTAATATTCCTTTGGAAGTACTTTATCCCTGACAGTACCCCAAACCCTACTAGACTCTGACTACTAATCCTAATATGATGGAGAAAAATAACCCAAACAGATTGGAAATGCAAGCAGTTCAGAAGAGGCATGGTGTACAGTTGGAATTGCTTTTTGCATGATAAAGTGTAGCTGTTGTAAAACTTGTCAATTTTTTGTTGAAATAGTTCTCCATGTGTTTTTAATTTAACAAATATAAAAAATCCTGTCTCCCTTTCTCTGTAGCCTATTCAGCACATGTAATTTCATATGCACATATAGATTCCTACCTGGTATCACATGTACATTCTTTTGAGATGGCTGATTTGGCAGATACAAATTGTTAGCAGAGATCACTCCTACTAAACGCTGTTGGAACTGAAAATTCAAACTATTCGTGAATTTCCTAGTTGAACAACATTATACATAAATCATGTTGAGTAAAATAAATATATTTGGACCTGTGGATGATATATATTTCACAACAAATTTCGATTGTCATATATATTGCTACTTTTTAATGTCTGTGTGTTATATGTATATCCAAATATATGTGGATGTTATATATTTCACAACAAATTTTGATTGTCATATGTATTGCTACTTTTTAATGTCTCTGTGTTATATGTATATATATATACATATATATACACACACACACACACTCCAGATTTTTCAAAATATGAAATATATGTGTCTTACTGTACACTCTATAAATTCATTGATGCTCATGTATGTGGATTTATAATCAATATTTCACAAGATTATTCTCAAAAATATTCATCAACCCGAAATACATATTGTTTCCTAGTACTGACAACTAACTTCAGTGAATGGTGCATACAAATCCTAATATTTCTAGAGTAACTCATCCTGTTTAACATCAATGCAAGTAGATTCCTATGGGATATGATGTGACTTTTGACATTCATTTTTATTTAACACTGGTACTTTACAATTTCTTCAGTTTATGCACATCATAGGATATATATTTCATCCACAAGTTCGCAAATTATAGGCATTTGTTTCACTTTCAATCACTTCCTGTTTTAGAACACATGTATTCCTCCAGGTTTCTTGATGGGTCTTTCAGTGAGACTTCTTTCCAAACACTTTATTTTCGATTTCCATAATCACTTTTGAAGCAAAACTCACACACCCTTCATGATAATCCATAACCCTAATGTTAACATTAGATGTACAACTGGTTGAAATGAATGAATGTATATCAATATAAGATTTCGTATATATTTTCAGATATTAATTCAATCCATTATTTAAAGTGGAATCAGTTATATTATTTATTCACAGTATCGTCTATTCATGCATTATCTCTATATTCATAGACACAGGATACACCTCATTGAACTCCAGTACTAATTAATATATCTTCAACATATTGCTCCCAGAAATGGTGGAAGAAATACCCATGTCACCTGATCTACATATACATTTTATCACAGTAATATTCAGGTCACAAAAAACACAAACGTCACACTTATGATTGTACCAAACCTAAACGGAAATTGAACATGGATTACTAAAAACATCCATGTCCAGGTTGCCTAATGTGCTCAAATGAAAATCCTATTGGTGACTACATATTTGTTTCTTCCAAAGATTATATAATCAAACTCAACCCTTTTGAAAAAGTCTAATCCTGTCACTCACTTTATACTTTGCCTGATTTTGTAATGTCTCAATTGATATCTTCTTTCCTAGATATTTTCCCCAGTTCATCATTGTGACTGAATCTTCACATGTGGTGACACTTACATTCACCCTCTAACCGAAACCCTATTGCTAAAGAACATTTGTTCCAAATCTATTATTCCCTCCTTCCTAAACCTACCGAATATGTTCCTAATCCTAACTTCTATCACTTTTTGACTGGATGTTCTCTTCTACATTCCATCATCCCAGGTACAAGATACTATGCCATTGTATATCGATTTATCTGAGACATCTGTGCAGAAAGTAATTCAAAGCTAAGTATACCAATCAAGGGCCCAATGACCTTCTGGGCTTCAAATCTTACTTAGATTTCTGTTTTCATAATTATATTTCACCTATATATTGTTGTAAATATTGCAGGATCCCAATACCTTTATTCATCCTGTAGAATGATTCCTAACTGAAATTGAATCTGTTATTAACCCTAAGCATACACTGTTCCCTCAATCTTACATTACAGAAGAGCAGGGACAGAGTTGGTCTTAAAATACAGGAATGTAGGGGATCTTTAACCTGCTAATAACCACAAAGGTCCTTGCAGAAATGATGCCTGGAGAAGATATAGGCAGCTATGAAGGACCTGAGAGAGCAAAAGTCATCTACCATGGAAAGCAACCTGGTCAGGATGAAGGGTTGTGTCTGAATCATCCTCTCTGATCTTAATGTAGAGAAGATGGACCAAAGTAGGCAATTATGGAGAGCTGTTCCTGGGTGCCTATGTTTGATTTATCATTCTAACTTGTGAAAGTGTCACAGAGAGTAGGGGAAGCCTCCATCTCATGGGACCCTTGGAAGCAACTGTTAGGACAAACTGGTTGCCAAGGCAGTGACCTCATTCAGTTCAGGAAGGAAGTGACCTCACCTCACTTCCTTGGTGATGGAATTCTCTGAACTTGGGATTCAGGAAGCCAGGCACCCAAAAGCAGTCCCAATCCAAGTCCCATTGGTCTCACTTGTTTGGATTTACCGAGGACAGGGTCAGTCTTTTTTGGTACCTACTGATGTGAGGATGGCCAAATGCCAGGAAAGCTCTGAAGAGGGTCCTTTTCTGAGAAAGCAGGTAGTGGCTCAGCGCTCGCTTCTGACAATTTCAGAGAGGTGGCCAAAGACACCAGATCTGAGATAGGACAGGCCATTTCTGGTGAACATAGCATGGTCCACCACTCAGAGGAAACTCCGGATAGTCACAGACCTACTTGGGGGAAGGAGGTGTCTTTGTGGGTGTGGGTGTGGGTTTGTGGTTTTGTCTCATATTCTGAGAATAGGTAGGAAAGGCGGTTTACTTGGTTTGGAGTGAACAGCTTTTACTAAGTCATTTGACAAGGCGAGTGTTTCTATGTCTGTGTAACCCACTGTGTCCGTGCTTGTAGATATTAGAAAAGAGGATGCATCATTGGATGTGTCCTGTCTAGTAGAAAGCTTCCCAGCATGCATCCTGCCCAATTTATGAATGTACTGCAGCTTGCCTTATCGATGGGCAACACCTGCTATCTTCCTAAGTTCCTTTTTTCTTTCTGAATTCTGGCCACTCTGTAGAATAGGCTCATGGTTTTGTGTCCAAGGTATGTACCACCTCCAATCTCTGTGACATGGCCATGTACGGAATAGCTGAAAGGAATGGCGACCATGTCAGAAAACTCAGATATCAGTGTGACCATGAAAGTCTCAGTGGAGAAACCCTGCTTTGGGCCTTTAGATTACCTATTGTTCAGCTGCCCTGAAAGTTGAGAGAAACAAAAACCATGAGTACTGAATAAATGTTGCAGCAGTTGGAACATGTCGCTGTATTGAGGTTCCCTCACCAGACTTTAGTTTCCCCAGTTATCTGGACTGTCAACGTAACCTTTTAATTTTAGTGTTACAGTTGTCCTTCCCCATTAGATACAGTGTAATAATTTCATGTCATCTGATCTTGCAAAATCCTTTTACTAGTATGACCTTTGTGTCTAATAGAGAAATCTTCACTTCTGTTACTCAGGGCTGGATAATCGTACTAGCAGACACGAAGACTACCTGTTTAGGTTAGGAATATAAGTAGGTCTTAACCTAAAAAATCTGCCTGTGGCAGCTCCTCTTGATAGTCTCTTTTTATAGTTATCAGGCATTCCTGTCTGAGAATCCTTCTTTTAGTTTCCAGTCTTACTTATTTTGGGAGGCTAACATAAATTGTATACCTTAAAATTTTATTATTATTATTATTATTATGATGATGATGATGATGATGATGATGATGATGATTAATTAAAATGCCCAGGAATGGCTGTATTTTCGTTTTAACTGTCTTTGCTAACTGTTTAAGATGAAACAGTCAAACTGACTTTTGTTTCTATCTATTTTTCACAGTCAGCTGAGCTTTTATGGGAGTCAATTCTGGGGAAACCTGAGAGCAGCTTCTCAGTTCTGATAGTGCCATTTTCGTTAGGTGGGTCCAGGTCTTGCTTGACCATGTGGTTTCCCTCAGAAGCATAAGAATGTCTCCCTTCTCTGATAACTCTCCTCTTCATGGCAAATGCACTCATTGGCTTTATGTTCTCCAGTGGTCTCATTATTTTTCCTGATCTGGAGGTTATTTGGCCCAGAGTTGCAAAGCTCTTTAGAGAAGTCCCCTGTTCCCTGGATTCAGACTGACTCAGAGGGCAAGAGCCAAATATTGGTTTTCTTGGCCCTTTTCATTTAACTTTAATTAAATCCTAATCTGAAACATCCAGCAAATAAATTTTAACAGCCTTATATTACAAGTACTGGGATTTAATGTCTATAACTTTATAATTATTTATCTTTTAATTAATTGGGATCTGTATTATTCTGTCTTATAGGTGATGACTTATTATCTTAAATTAACCCATGTTGTGTTCTTAAAGCAACACTTCTGTAAAACACTAACAGGGAATCTTTAGATCACTTATAAGGAAATTACAAAATAAAAATTTTTAACAAGAGTAAAAATACTTAGTTCGTGTTACAGCTACCCTAAATTTTTTGGCTGAGTTATACACTATATCCCGTGTTTAAATCCTAGTAATCTTGACACAAATCAAAAACCAAAGAAACTTTTGAACATAACTTTAAATGAAATAAAATCTGACCTACTGCTTTCGTAGTCATTCTCACATGTTGTAAGATGGGACACACAGCCTTATTTCAGTTAAGGCAGGGCTCTATATGAATCTTTAGTGTTTTAGATCTAAAGGTGATCTTTGTTTTTTAAATATCATTTTACAAAGTTTACATAAATTGTGTCAGGTCACATGAACATTTGCTAACACCGTATGATATCAGATTTAAAACATGAATTAAAGAAAGGCTGAAAGTTTTTAACCTTTACATAGATTAGGCTCTCAATAACTTAAAAATACATTTAAATGGTTCCCCAATGTAAAAAGTAACATAAAACTTTACATATCTTATTGATAACAGGTAAATAAATCCCCAATATATTTTTTTACCATATAACTTTAGAACAACAGATTGATATAATGCTCTTTTCAAGTTTCTACCTTACAGACTTGTATACCTGGAAGATATGAGCACATTGACAGCAACACAATTACATTGATGTTTCTACATTAACCAAGTTTAGCTTTTAAAGAAATGGCAGTACAGTTCTCTAAAATAACAGTTCTTATTTTTTCAGTTGTTTAATTTTTATGGTTGTTTGCTCTAGAAAAAATAAAACTTAATAACACAGTTTTATGGGTAAACTTATGTTTTCAGAAATTTTTGTCTCTTTAACACATGACTGAATTTTACAATCTTATACACACTTTAGTACAAACTTATACAGACCTTAGTAAATCAATCACATATCAAACAAAACTACTCATGAATGAGTAATCCCATATGAAATTTACTTTAATTATTTATTAAAATATTAGACAATTGTATTGAAAATTGTAAACCATTTTTTTGTTGTTGAAGGAAAAGTCCTTGAACAAAGGCATATTAGACCTTTTGTAGACATTAATATTTTATTAGATTTTTGAACACCTAGAAAACCTTGTGAGCTTAAATTTAAAGAGCAATTCCCTACAGAACAGAACAGAGGACAGAACCATTCTCATTACTGTCCCGGAGAGGGGTATATGTTAGCCTACCCAGGCCACCTCCCTGTCATCAGAAGTACTCTCCCTTAACTGGATAGCAGATGTTATAAAGGTGTCACTTACCTATGGAGGCCTCCTCTACCAGGAGCTTGCTAATAGTTTTAGTGCTTTGGTTCTCTGCAGTGCTCCACGGACTGAAGGCTCAATCCAAGGCCTTGGAACGTCTTAAGTTGCACACCCCCTAGAGTGGCTCTCCAGTGTGGAGCCCTAGAGGGCAGGCCAGCTTCAGAATTTCCACAGTCTGGTCTTGTGATCTGGTCGGGCAGGGTTATCTCGCTTTGGAACTCCAAAATGTAAGACCAGAATGCAAGAAAAGACCACTGACTCCAATTAAAATCAAATTAAGGCAAGCTTATTATTTCAACCGGCCAGGCTGCCTCTCCCTCCCAAAATGGCGGGAACAAGACAGCAACCCAACTTTCCTACAGCCCAGATATGTAGCCCAGAAAGATACACAAAAGGGGGGTTACAGATAAGAGAACTTTGACAAGCATCACACTAATGGTATATTACATTTTTTTTTTTTTTTGCTGGCCCTAACATCAGAATTTATGAGGACCATTAGAGCCTCAGAGACACGTTGTCTGGCCAGGGAAAGAAAAATATTTAAGAGGTATCATTAAAGTTTTAGAGAGCGCTGCTATCTGGTCAGAGATCCAGACATGGGTGAGTTCAAGGCACTGGTAGGCATTCCAAGCAGGTTCAGAATTTGCGCTAATTTATAGTAAAGCCAAAATTATCTTTTCATGGCTTTGTGGCAAGATGGCCCCCAATTTTAATGAAAGATCAGGTTGGATCTATCAACCCTGTCCCTTACTTTTGGAAACTCCCCTACCACCTCCAAGGTTGTGAACTCCTGAGGATTTTGCATTCCTGATAGGTATTCACAGATTTTCTAACTGTTCTCCTCTAATTGTGTCTTACTTGGGGCCAAAGTAATATGAAGGCATTATTCTGGATGAGAGTGGAAAAATTTTGTGTAGCACATATTTGCATACACATTGGATTCATTATCTAATTTTCCTTTCGAAATACTGAATCCCTGACACTAACCAATAGCTGACTAGACTCTGACTACTAAACCATTATGATGGAGAAAAATAACCCAAACAGACTAGAAATACAAGCAGTTCAGAGGAGGAATGGTGTACAGTTGGACTGGTCTTTTGGATGATAAAGGGTTGGTGTTATAAATCCAGTAAATTTTTTGTTTAAATAATTCTCAATGTGTTTTAAAGTAAACAAATATGTGAATTCCTGTCTCCCTTTCTCTGTAGCCTATTCAGCACATGTAATTTTATATGCACATATAGAATCCTACCTGGTATCACACATACATACTTTTGAGGTTACAGTTACTAGGAAGATACAGATTTTGAGAAGAGATCACTCCTCCAAAACGATTTTGGAACTGAAAATTCAAACGATGGGTGAGCTTCCTAGTTGAAAAACATTATACATAAATCCATGTTTACTAAAATAAATACTTTTGCATCTGTTGATGATATATATTTAATGATGAAATTCGATAGGCATAAATATTGCTACATTTTAATGTCTGTGTATATATATATACACAATCTCCAGATTTTTCAAAATATGAAATATATGTGTCTTACATTAACTCCCTGAATTCATTCATGTTCATGTATGTGGATTTATAATCAACTTTTTACAAGATTATTCTCAGAAATATTCATCCACCTGAAATACATATTTGTTTTCTAGTACTGAAAACTAACTTCATTTAATGTTGCATACAAATCCTAATATTTCTACAGTAACTGACCCACTTAAACATCATTGCCTGTAGAGTTGTATGGGACATAATGTGTATTTTGACGTTCATTTTTTTACAACACTGGTACATTATTATTTCTTCAGTTTATGCACAACATAGGATATATATTTCATCCACAAGTTCACAAATTTATAGGCATTTGTTTCACTTTCAATCACTTACTGCTTCAAAACACATGTATTCCTCCAGGTTTCTTAACTGGTCTTTTCATGAGACTTCTTTCCAAACACATTATATTTGATTTCCATAATCAATTATGAAACAAAGCCCACACACTCTTCATGATAAACCATAAACCTAATATTAAAATTAGATGTATAACCGGTTGGAATGAATGATTGTTTATCAATATAAGATTTCCTATATATTTTCAGATATTAATTCAATCCATTATTTAAAGTGGAATCAGTTATATTATTTATTCACAATATCGTCTATTCATGCATTATCTCTATATTCATAGACACAGGATACACCTCATTGAACTCCAGTACTAATTAATACATCTTCAACATATTGCTCCCAGAAATGGTGGAAGAAATACCCATGTCACCTGATCTACATATACATTTTATCACAGTAATATTCAGGACACAAAAAACACAAACGTCACACTTATGATTGTACAAAACCTAAACGGAAATTGAACATGGATTACTAAAAACATCCATGTCCAGGTTGCCTAATGTGCTCAAATGAAAATCCTATTGGTGATTACATATTTGTTTTTTCCTAAGATTATATATTCAAACTCAAGCCTGTTGAAAATGTCTAATCCTATTACTCACTTTATACTTTGTCTCATTTCGTAATGTCTCTATTGATATCTGTTTTTCTACATATTTTCCCCAGCTCATTATTGTAATTCATTCTTTACATGTGCTTACATTGACATTCACTTTCTAACCAAAACCCTATTGCTAAAAATATTTTGGTCCGAATCCTATACTCACGCTTTTTTCTAAACCTACTGACTATCTTCTTAATCCTACCTACTGTCCCTTTTTGACTGGATGTTCTCTTCGACATTCAATCATCCAAGAAAAAAGGTCCTATGCCATTTTATATCGATTCAGCTGAGGCATGTGTGCAGAACATAATGCAAAACTAAGTCTCCCAATCAAGGGCCCAATGCCCTTCTGAGCTTCAAATCTTACCAGGATTCCTGTTTTCATACTTATATTTCACCTATATATTCTTGTAAATATCGCAGGTTTCCAATACCATTAATCATCCTGCAGAATTATTCCTAACACAAATCGAACATGTTTTTAACCCTAACCATACACTGTTCCCTCAATCTAACATTGCAGAAGAGCAGGGAAAGTGTTGGTCTTACAATACAGGAATGTTGGGGATCTTCCACCTGCTGAGAACCTCAAAGATACATGCAGAAATAATCCCTGGAGAAGATGTATGCAGCTATGAAGGACTTTTGAAAGTGAAAGTCATCTCCCATAGCAAACAACCTGGTCAGGATACAGGTTTGTTTCTGAATCAGCCTCTCTCTTTTTTTTTTTTTTTTATATTTTTTTTATTGTTGGTTGTTCAAAACATTACATAGTTCTTGATATATCATATTTCACACTTTGATTCAAGTGGGTTATGAACTCCCATTTTTACTCCGTTTACAAATTGCAGAATCACATCAGTTACACTTCCATTGATTTATATATTGCCATACTAGGGTCTGTTGTATTCTGCTGCCTTTCCTATCCGTTACTACCCCCCTCCCCTCCCCTCCCCTCCCCTCTTCTCTCTCTACCCACTCTACTGCAGTTCATATCTCCCCCTTGTATTATTTTTCCCTTTCCCCTCGTTACCTCTTGTATGTAATTTTGTATAACCCTGAGGGTCTCCTTCCATTTCCATGCAATTTCCCTTCTCCCTCCCTTTCCCTCCCACCTCTCATCCCTGTTTAATGTTAATCTTCTTCTCATGCTCTTCGTCCCTACTCTGTTCTTAGTTACTCTCCTTATATCAAAGAAGACATTTGGCATTTGTTTTTTAGGGATTGGCTGGCTTCACTCAGCATAATCTGCTCTAATGCCATCCATTTCCCTCCAAATTCTATGATTTTGTCATTTCTTAATGCAGAGTAATATTCCATTGTGTATAAATGCCACATTTTTTTTATCCATTCGTCTATTGAAGGGCATCTAGGTTGGTTCCACAGTCTTGCTATTGTGAACTGTGCTGCTATGAACATCGATGTAGCAGTGTCCCTGTAGCATGCTCTATTTAGGTCTTTAGGGAATAGACCGAGAAGGGGAATAGTTGGGTCAAATGGTGGTTCCATTCCCAACTTTCCAAGAAATCTCCATACTGCTTTCCAGATTGGCTGCACCAATTTGCAGTCCCACCAACAATGAACAAGTGTACCCTTTTCCCCACATCCTCGCCAGCACTTGTTGTTGTTTGACTTCCTAATGGCTGCCAATCTTACTGGAGTGAGATGGTATCTTAGGGTGGTTTTGATTTGCATTTCTCTGACTGCTAGGGATGGTGAGCATTTTTTCATGTACTTGTTGATTGATTGTATGTCCTCCTCTGAGAAGTGTCTGTTCATGTCTTTGGCCCATTTGTTGATTGGGTTATTTGTTATCTTGTTGTCTAATTTTTTGAGTTCTTTGTATACTCTGGATATTAGGGCTCTATCTGAAGTGTGAGGAGTAAAGATTTGTTCCCAGGATGTAGGCTCCCTATTTACCTCTCTTGTTGTTTCTTTTGCTGAGAAAAAACTTTTTAGTTTGAGTAAGTCCCATTTGTTGATTCTAGTTATTAACTGTTGTGCTATGGGTGTCCTATTGAGGAATTTGGAGCCCGACCCCACAGTATGTAGATCGTAGCCGACTTTTTCTTCTATCAGACGCCGTGTCTCTGATTTGATATCAAGCTCCTTGATCCATTTTGAGTTAACTTTAGTGCATGGCGAGAGAAAGGGATTCAGTTTCATTTTGTTGCATATGGATTTCCAGTTTTCCCAGCACCATTTGTTGAAGATGCTATCCTTCCTCCATTGCATGCTTTTAGCCCCTTTATCAAATATAAGATAGTTGTAGTTTTGTGGGTTGGTTTCTGTGTCCTCTATTCTGTACCATTGGTCCACCCGCCTGTTTTGGTACCAGTACCATGCTGTTTTTGTTACTATTGCTCTGTAGTATAGTTTGAAGTCTGGTATCGCTATACCGCCTGATTCACCCTTCCTGCTTAGCATTGTTTTTGCTATTCTGGGTCTTCTATTTTTCCATATGAATTTCATGATTACTTTCTCTATTTCTATAAGAAATGCCATTGGGATTTTGATTGGTATTGCATTAAACCTATAGAGAACTTTTGGTAATATTGTCATTTTGATGATGTTAGTTCTGCCTATCCATGAACAGGGTATATTTTTCCATATTCTAAGATCCTCTTCTATTTCTCTCTTTAGGGTTCTGTAGTTTTCATTGTATAAGTCTTTCACCTCTTTTGTTAGGTTGATTCCTAAGTATTTTATTTTTTGGGGGGATATTGTGAATGGAGTGGTTGTCCTCATTTCCATTTCAGAGGATTTGTCGCTGATATACAGGAATGCCTTTGATTTATGTGTGTTGATTTTATATCCTGCCACTTTACTGAATTCATTTATTAGCTCTAATAGTTTCTTTGTAGACTCTTTTGGGTCTGCTAGGTATAGAATCATGTCATCTGCAAATAGTGATAATTTAAGTTCTTCTTTTCCTATTTTTATGCCTTTAATTTCTTTCGTCTGTCTAATTGCTCTGGCCAGTGATTCGATAACTATGTTGAACAGAAGTGGTGAGAGAGGGCATCCCTGTCTTGTTCCAGATTTTAGAGGGAATGCCTTCAATTTTTCTCCATTCAGAATGATGCTAGCCTGAGGTTTAGCATAGATTGCTTTTACAATGTTGAGGTAAGTTCCTGTTATCCCTAGTTTTTCTAGCGTTTTGAACATAAAGGGATGCTGTACTTTGTCGAATGCTTTTTCTGCATCTATCGAGATGATCATATGGTTCTTATTTTTAAGTCTATTGATGTGGTGAATAACATTAATTGATTTCCGTATATTGAACCAGCCTTGCATCCCAGGGATGAATCCTACTTGATCATGGTGCACAATTTTTTTGATATGTTTTTGAATCCGATTTGCCAAAATTTTATTGAGGATTTTTGCATCTAGGTTCATTAGAGATATTGGTCTGTAGTTTTCTTTCTTTGAAGTGTCTTTGTCTGGTTTAGGAATCAGGGTGATGTTGGCCTCGTAGAAAGAATTTGGAAGTTCTCCCTCTTTTTCTATTTCCTGAAATAGCTTGAAAAGTATTGGTGTTAGTTCCTCTTTAAAGGTTTTGTAAAACTCTGCTGTATACCCATCCGGTCCTGGGCTTTTCTTAGTTGGTAGTCTTTTGATGGTTTCTTCTATTTCCTCAATTGATATTGGTCTGTTTAGGTTGTCAATATCCTCCTGCCTTAATCTGGGCAGATCATATGACTTAAGAAATTTATCGATGCCTTCACTATCTTCTATTTTATTGGAGTATAAGGATTCAAAATAGTTTCTGATTATCTTCTGTATTTCTGAAGTGTCTGTTGTGATATTGCCTTTTTCATCCCGTATGCTAGTAATTTGATTTCTCTCTCTTCTTCTCTTCGTTAGCATGGCTAAGGGTCTGTCGATTTTATTTATTTTTTCAAAGAACCAACTTTTAGTTTTGTCAATCTTTTCAATTGTTTCTTTTGTTTCGATTTCATTAATTTCAGCTCTGATTTTAATAATTTCTTGCCTTCTACTTCTTTTGCTGTTGTTTTGCTCTTCTTTTTCTAGGATTTTGAGATGGAGTATGAGATCATTTATTTGTTGGTTTTTTCTTTTTTTAAGGAATGAACTCCAAGCAATGAATTTTCCTCTTAGAACTGCTTTTAATGTGTCCCATAGATTCCGATATGTTGTATCTGTGCTTTCATTTATCTCTAAGAATTTTTTAATTTCCTCCTTGATGTCTTCTATAACCCATTGATCATTTAGTAACCAATTGTTCATTCTCCAAGTGATGCATGTTTTTTCCTTCCTTCTTTTATCGTTGATTTTCAGTTTCATTCCATTATGATCAGATAAGATGCATGGTATTATCTCCACTCCTTTATATTGTCTAAGAGTTGCCCTGTGACATAATATATGATCTATTTTTGAGAAGGATCCATGTGCTGCTGAGAAAAAAGTGTAACTGCTTGATGTTGGGTGGTATATTCTATATATATCAATTAAGTCTAGGTTATTAATTGTGTTATTGAGTTCTATAGTTTCCTTATTCAACTTTTGTTTGGAAGATCTGTCTAGTGGTGAGAGAGGTGTGTTGAAGTCTCCCATGATTATTGTATGTTGGTCTATTAGACTCTTAAACTTAAGAAGAGTTTGTTTGATGAACATAGCTGCACCATTGTTTGGGGCATATATATTTATGATAGTTATGTCTTGTTGGTGTATGGTTCCCTTGATCAGTATGTAGTGTCCCTCTTTATCCCTTTTGATTAACTTTGGCTTGAAATCTATTTTATTTGATATGAGTATGGACACTCCTGCTTGTTACCTAAGTCCATATGAGTGATATGATTTTTCCCAACCTTTCACCTTCAGTCTATGTATGTCTTTTCCTATCAAATGCGTCTCCTGTAGGCAGCATATTGTTGGGTCTTGTTTTGTGATCCATTCTACTAGTCTGTGTCTCTTGATTGGTGAGTTTAAGCCATTAACATTTAGGGTTATTATTGAGATATGGGTTGTTCTTCCAGCCATAATTGTTTATTTATGTTACTAAACATGGTTTGTTTTCTTTTTTGATTATTTTCCCCCCCTTTACTGTCCTACCTCCCACTGTTGGTATTCATTGTTATTTTCCATTTCCTCTTCCTGTAATGTTTTGGCGAGGATGTTTTGAAGACATGGTTTTCTAGCTGCAAATTCTTTTAACTTTTTTTTATCGTGGAAGGTTTTAATTTCATCTTCCATCCTGAAGCTTAATTTCGCTGGATACATGATTCTTGGTTGGAACCCATTTTCTTTCAGTTTTTGAAATATGTGATTCCAGGATCTTCTAGCTTTCAGAGTCTGTGTTGAAAGATCAGCTGTTATCCTGATTGGTTTACCCCTAAATGTAATCTGCTTCCTTTCTCTTGTAGCTTTTAAAATTCTCTCCTTATTCTGTATGTTGGGCATCTTCATTATAATGTGTCTAGGTGTGGATCTCTTATGATTTTGCACATTCGGTGTCCTGTATGCTTCTAGGATTTGGGATTCTGTCTCATTCTTCAAGTCTGGGAAGTTTTCTCGTATTATTTCATTGAATAGGTGGTTCATTCCTTTGGTTTGGACCTCTATACCTTCCTGTATCCCAATGACTCTTAAGTTTGGTCTCTTTATATTATCCCATATTTCTTGGATGTTCTGCTCATGGTTTCTTAACAGTTTTGCTGAGCTATCTATGTTCTTTTCAAGTTGAAATACTTTGTCTTCATTGTCTGATGTTCTATCTTCTAAGTGTTCTACTCTGCTGGTAGTATTCTCAATTGAGTTTTTAAGTTGGTTTATTGCTTCCTGCATTTCTAGGATTTCTGTTTGTTTGTTTTTTATTACCTCTATCTCCCTGTATAGTTGATCTTTTGCTTCTTGGATTTGTTTATGTAATACATTGTCGAAGTGGTCGAAATGATCTTTCATTGTCTGATTTTGCTGTCTAATGTCTTCCTTGAGACTCCAGATCATTTGCAGCATGTATATCCTGAATTCTTTATCTGACATTCCATCTGCTGCAGCTATAACCTCTTCTAAAGTTGAGTTGACCTGCATTGCTTGTGGTCCTTTCTTTCCTTGTCTTTTCATATTGCTCGTGTTTCTTTCTGCTTAGTGAAACTATTGTGTTTTTGAAATTTTTCCCCCTATATATTTATATTGCTCTTGTATAGTTGAAAAGTCTCCCTTGCAGGGGCGGGCGGCAGCTCTGCTCCTCCTCCAATTGGGGTGATCTGTCTACCACGCTGGTGGGCCGCTGGGACTGTTCTGCCCATCGGTCGCAGGTCTGCCTACCTTGGAGGCGCGGGCAGCGGCTCTGCTCTGCCCTTCCTCCTATTGGTGTGACGTGTCTACCACGTCACCACGTCCGTGAACCCCTGGGCCTGTTCCACCAGTTAGTCGCGGATCTGACTACCTTGCAGGCGTGGGCGGCGGCTCTGCTCTGCCCCTTCTCCAATTGGGTTGTCGTGACTACCACCCCGGCAGGTCGCTGTGCCTGTTCTGGGCGCGGGCTGCGGCTCTGCTCTGCCCCTACTCCAAATGGAGTGATGTGACTGCCACGCTGGCGGGCCGCTGGGCCTGATCCAGGCTCGGGGAACGGCTCTGCTCTGCCCCTCCCCCAAGTGGTGTGACGTGTCTACCACGCCGGCAGGCCGCTGGGGCTGTTCTGCCAGACTGTCACAGGCCTGCCTACCTTGCGGACGCGGGTGGAGGATCTGCTTTCCCCCTACTCCAATTGGGGATTCTTGACAACCACGCCGGCGGGTCGCTGGGCCTATTCCGGGCTCTGGCAGCGGCTCTGTTCGGCCCCCACTCTAGCCGGAGCGACGCGACACCACACCGGCGGGTCGCTGGGCCTGTTCCGGGCTCTGGCGGCGGCTCTGTTCGGCCCCCGCTCTAGCCGGAGCGACGAGACACCACGCCGGCGGGTCGCTGGACCTGTTCCGGGCACAGGCGGCGGCTCTGATCGGCCCCCGCTCCAACCGGAGCGACGTGACACCACGCCGGCGGGTCGCTGGGCCTGCTCCGGGCCCCGGCGGCGGCTCTGTTTGGCCCCTGCTCTAGCCAGAGTGACGCGACACCACGCCGGCGGGTCGCTGTGCCTGTTCCGGGCTCTGGCGGCGGCTCTGTTCGGCCCCTGCTCTAGCCGGAGCGACGCGACACCACGCCGGCGGGTCGCTGTGCCTGTTCCGGGCTCTGGCGGCGGCTCTGTTCGGCCCCTGCTCTAGCCGGAGCGACGCGACACCACGCCGGCGGGTCGCTGTGCCTGTTCCGGGCTCTGGCGGCGGCTCTGTTCGGCCCCTGCTCTAGCCGGAGCGAGGCGACACCACGCCGGCGGGTCGCTGTGCCTGTTCCGGG
Organism: Callospermophilus lateralis; assembly: GCF_048772815.1. Taxonomy (NCBI): domain Eukaryota; kingdom Metazoa; phylum Chordata; class Mammalia; order Rodentia; family Sciuridae; genus Callospermophilus; species Callospermophilus lateralis. The sequence continues at coordinate 1,022,595 of NW_027514409.1, forward strand.
CACTGGCGGCGGCTCTGTTCGGCCCCTGCTCTAGCCGGAGCGACGCGACACCACGCCGGCGGGTCGCTGTGCCTGTTCCGGGCTCTGGCGGAGGCTCTGTTCGGCCCCTGCTCTAGCCGGAGCGACGCAACACCACGCCGGCGGGTCGCTGTGCCTGTTCCGGGCTCTGGCGGCGGCTCTGTTCGGCCCCTGCTCTAGCCGGAGCGACGCAACACCACGCCGGCGGGTCGCTGTGCCTGTTCCGGGCTCTGGCGGCGGCTCTGTTCGGCCCCTGCTCTAGCCGGGGCGACGCGACACCACGCCGGCGGGTCGCTAAGCCTGTTCCGGGCTCTGGTGGCGGCTCTGCTCCGCCCCTCTGGCCTTCACAGTATTCAGCAGGACCCGGACCGAGAGACAGTTTCCGCGGGTTCTTTATCCCTGGGCCAGAGCAGTTCCGGGAGCCAGAATTCGGCCTCTCCGGACTTGGTGCATGCTCCGACAGGAGCAGGCTCCAAGAAGCAGTTTCCGCGGGTTCTATAGCCCTGGGCCAGAGCAGCTCCGGTAGCCGGAGCTCCGCCGCTCCGGGCTCGGAGCGTGTTCTGATAGGAGCAGGCTCCAAGAAGCAGTTTCCGCGTGTTATTTAGCACTAAGTCTGAGCAATTTGTCTGCGAGACGCAGACAATTGTCAGCCTGAAATTACCTGTTCTATAGCTGAAAGAGCTGCAATCAGTCAAAAACAAGGATGGTGACGTCAGCTCTCCAAGATGGTGGCCGCTGGCTTCCTCCGTGGTCTGACCGGTGTGGAGAACCGAACTGGACCGTTTCCTTCCCCGTCTCCAACCCAGAATTCAGCTCCGAGCTCAGCAAATGCCTAGCTGGCAGGAGCCCGCAGAATCAGCATCGCTGTATCTCTGCGCCACCAGCCCGTCGTTTCCCAGTGCGCTCCGCAGACTCCAGCCGCAGGGCGATCTGCCGAACAATAAGCGCTCCGTACGGACAAATCGCTCGCTTTTGAGCCCCTGAAGCTGATCCTCGTGCGATGAAAATCCTTCCACTAGGTTTTGGAGCACCCCAATTTTGCTGGAAATTCCTAACCAGATAGCTTTTAGCCGTTCTAACTCATCATTTTCCCTCACAGTGACGCAGTACTCGGAGTTACTGCACTCCCTTCGCGGCCATCTTCCCTTTCCCCCAGCCTCTCTCTTTTTAATGTAGAGAAGATGGACCAAACCAGGCCTTTGTGGAGAGCTCTTCCCAGGTGCCTATGGTTTATATACCATTCTAACTTGTGAAAGTGTCACATGAAATAGGGGCAGCCTCCATCTCAAGGGACCATAAGAAGAAACTGTTAGCACAAAGTGGTTGCCAAGTCAGTGACCTCATTCATTTCAGGAGGAAGTGACCTCACCTCACTTCCTTGTTTTTGGAAGTCTCTGAACTTGGAATCCAGGAAGGCAGGCACCCAGAGCCAGTCCCAGTCCCACTCCCAGTGGTCTCACTTGTTTGGATTTACCAAGGTGAGAATCGGTCTTTCTTGGTGCCTACTAATGTGAAGATGGCCAAATGCCAGAAGAGCTCAGAAGAGGGGCCTTTCCTCAGAAAGCCGGTAATGGCTCACTGCTGGCTCCTGTCAGCTTCACACAGTTGGCCAAGGATACTAGATCTGAGACAAGACAGTCCAATTCCGTGAAACATAGAATGGCCCACCAGTCAGAGAACACACTGTATAGTCACAGACCTCCTTGGGGGAAGGAGGTGCCTTTCTGGGTGTGGGTGTGTGTTTGTGGTTTTGTCTCATGTTCTGAGAATAGGTAGGAAAGGCAGTTTGTTTGGTTTGGTGTGAACTGTTTCTGGTAAGTCATTTGACAAGGTGATTGTTTCTATTTCTGTGTATCCCACTGTGTCTGTGGTTGTAGAAATTAGAAAAGAGAATGCATCAATGGATGTTTCCTGTCTAGGAGAAAGCTTCCCAGGATTCATCTTGCCCCAGATATGTACAACCTCCAAGATCTTTGACAAAGCCATGTACTGGACAGCTGAATGGAATGGGAGCATCTCAGAAAACTGAGATATCAGTGTTACCAGGAAAGTCTCAGTGGAGAAACCCTGCAATGGGCCTTTTGCTTGCCTATTGTTATGTTGGCCTGAATGTCAGGAAGGTCTTTGCCTCAGGCCACCCCTTTCTGAAGCCTGAAGAAAACAGTTTTCAAATGGAAATGAGTGGACATCACCTGTGATTCTTTCCTTAATTGCTTTGGAAAGGGATGTGTCTGAATCAGCATTTTGGCCCTGTGTAAGGCTCTGGCTTAGATTCTCAGCACCTGATGGATCTAAAGAAAGATCCCTTGTGTGCATCCAAAACCAACATCTCCAAAAGAGCACTCATTGTGGATGAAGTCTAACCAACTCCACTAACCAACTCACAGTTATAGTAAATAACTTTTGAAGTTGAAGGGACCCCAGTAAACTTTGAAGTAGATACAGGGGCATTATACTCAGCCTTTAAGGCCCCATTGGGCCCTCTATCAAATAAAAGGTCGCGAGTTCAAGGGGCTAATGGCAGTAAATATCAGGCTTGGACAACTAAGAGGTACATGGACCTGTGGAAAGGAAAAATCCATCACTCCTTCCTAGTAATCCCAGAGTTCCCGGCCCCATTGATGGGTGGAGATCTGCTCACCAAACTCTGGGCCATAATGACTTTTAACCCTGAAGGCCCCCAAGTGGAATTTCTAAATCCTTCAGTAAAAACGCCTATAGTCATGGCTTTAACAATGTCAGTAGAAAATGTACATCAACTCACTCACCTTGGTTCAAAGAAATTGCAGGCATTCCTGAAAGATCAAGAACAGAGTTTTCTACTAACCGACTCACAGCGAAAGGAAATAACTGAATGGGTATCAAAAGCATCTCAGGTCCATCAATTGGTTAATGCTTACCCTTTTAAGCTTCCTGCAGGAAAACACCTTCGAAGAACCAGACCAGAAAAATTTTCAGAAGTGAACTTTACTGAAATTAAGCCAGCAAGGTATGGACTTAAATATCTCCTAGTCTTTGTAGATACATTTTCAGGATGGATTGAAACCTTCCCCCCCCCAAAAAAAAAAAAAAACAATGGCTCAAATCGTGGTCAAGATGATACTGAAGGATATTTTTCCAAGATACGGCCTGCCTAAGGTAATAGGGTCTGACAATGCACTGGTGTTCATGGCCCAGGTAAGTCATGGGTTAACCTGTACCCTGGTGATTAATTGGTAGTTACATTATGCTTATAGATCCCAGAGCTCAGGACAGGTAGAAAAAATAAATAGAACCATTAAAGAGACCTTAATGAAATTAAGCTTAGAAACCAGCTAAAAGATTGGACTATACTCCTGCCTTTTGCACTGTATCATCTAAAAAATACTCCCTCTGTTTCTTTGTGTAACCTCTCCCCCTGTGAAATTCTCTATGTTGCCCCTCCTCCAGTAAGGGACCTAACCCCAACTCTAAGACCTAAGGATCCCTTCCACACCCCCTTGCTTGACACACTTAAAGCTCTTGAAAGAACTCAGCGATACCTGTTAAAACAGCTGGCCACGGCCTACCAACCTGGGGACAAGGAGACTCCACATCGATATCAAGTAAGAGACTTCATCTACATAAGATGACATCAGGTGTCATCCCTGGAACCCCGCTGGAAAGGACCATACCAGGTGCTACTTATAACACCTACAGCGGTAAAAGTAGACAGAATCACTTCCTGGATCCATGCCTCTCATCTCAAGCCTGCAACCTGTCCAGACTCTGGCTGGAAACTGGAAAAGACTGGTAACCCGTTCAAATTGTGTATTTGCCACGTAGATAAGGCTATAGACTTTCCCCTTGGCCACCAGTAGACCTAACACTCATTAGCCCGTTCAGCAGCAATGGCTGATCACAAATCCTACAAGACAAGAAGTATGGTCTATCTTGCATACAGCCCCCTTAGGAACCTGGTGGCCATCTCTCCACCCAGACATTTGTCACCTGGATATAGGTCTTTCCTATTAGGATATCCTTGATGAAGAGGATCCCACTAAAATTCCATTAAATCATTTCCATACCATAGATAATGGAAACAAACATTATGGTTGTATAGACAGGCAAGCCAGATGCAGGTTGGCTAGCCTATATTAGTATGTTTGCCCCACAGACTATCAAAGCCACAAACCGCCATGGCTGAGTGTGGGAAAAGATGACTTCTTCTGTAAGTCATGGGGATTTGAGCATACAGGGGCTGCCTGGTGGAATGTAAAATCCTCATCAAATTCAGTACACAGCATTGGCCATATTACTACTTAGACATCTAAAACAGATGGCGCCAAGAGGAGTCTCTAGATCCTCAAATTCTGTGTGACCTTTTTACCTTCTGCAAGTGCTCAAAAGGGTGAAAGGAAATTCCCCTATGTGGAAGCCTTTTCCCTGTTTCCCTCACATCCTGAACTATGCTTCTCCAATAGTTCCTCACCCTCAGCTTTCTGCTCCAGACTCTCTGCTGTCAGTCCTACCTCAGCAACCTTATTTCTCCCCTCCAATTACTAGATCCAAAACCCAAACCTCCGCTGGTTCTCAGAGCATTGCCCCCTTGCTGAGTTAGCAGGTACTGAGGTACCCATCCACCCACTCACTCCTCTCTTCCTCTGTCAGTACCCGCACCGGGTCGCACCAGGTCCTCTTACCAGCTAACCTAAAGCTCAAACCAGCTTAGGAGATCCCTCAGACCCCTATTGAAGATGTAATGAAAATGACCTTTAAAGTTGCTTTGTCATCACTGAAAACAGGTTACTAAGAATTTAAAGTGCCTCACAGGCTTTTCGGGATAGTCACTTCCGTCTTCCCCTCTGCTCTACCGGTTATACTGCTCAAGTTTTTGTTTCTAGGAAAATCCCAAACCCCTTTCCCATTATTCTTTTATATCTCTCCTTCCTAATTCTCAGATCCACGGAGCAGCTCTCACCCTCCGCCTTCCCCGTCTTCCCCCTCTGTACCAGGCCCACAGAAAAATCTTAACTGAACTTCTCCAGAAGTCTTCACCATGACTTTAGGATTTTCAGCAAAAGAGTCCCTATAAAAGAGTTCAGTGTAGATAAACTTCCTGTTTTTCTGTTGCCCTGCTCTACTTGGCTACTGGCTGCAAAAATCAGCACTCCTAAGCTTGACACCCCTTTAATAGTTTTTCACAAAATATGTGAACAAGGCCTCTGGCCTTGAGCTGGGGCTTCATAGAGATGGCTATATTTTTAAGATATAAAATTACCAACTGGGCTCCATGGTAACAGCTGCAGGGGGATAAAAGAAAAGGAAGAAAAAGCTCTCCCCCTCCCAGGTGTCCTTGAAAGTTTTACTTGCCCACCAAAGAGGAAAAAAACAGAAAAAAACTTCTTTTTGTGAAGTTCTGCAGACTGTGAACTTCTTAGTCCCTTCCCTTTCATGTTGGGTACAAAATTCTGAAACTACCTAAACTTGGGGTTCAGGGAATTAATTGATTACAACAGAAGCAATGCCCGCTGAATCCAGTTGCAACCAAATAGGACTGTTTCCCTGTCTTCTGTGCTATCTTAGGTGCCTTGCCTTGACTGCCCCTACAACAGTATAATTCTATATACTTAAACATTGTTTATGTTTTAATGAAATGGTCAACAGATGTGATTAATTGTGAAATGGTGAAGATGTTTCCCAGATTGCTCTATAATGACCCAGGTTCATTTGAAGTTCAAACAGGGGGGCATACAACCCAGTTCCACTGGGAACATATATCTCTTACTTTACCTATCATATTAGGAAGTGGAGTTGCTGCAGGGGTAGTCACAGGAACCACTGCCCTGGTCCATGGTACACAACAAATGACCCAAATAGAAGCAGCAATAGACCAAAACTTAAAGATATTAGAAACCTCCATCACAGTTTTCAGGAATCTTTAACCTCTCTCTCTGAAGTTGTTTTACACAACAGTCGAGGGTTTGACCTCCTCTTCATGAGAGAAGGGGGCCTTTGTGCTGCATTGATGTAAGAATGCTGTTTTTATGCCGACCATAATGAAGTTGTAAAAAAACCTATGAGTAAAATAAAAGGATGCCTTGAAGAGTGTCAATGAGAGACAGACGCCCCAAAAGGGTGGTTTGAGTCTTGGTTATCACAGTCCCCCTGTTTATCTACGCTTTTATCACCCCTGGCCTGTCCAATAATAATCTCCATATTATAGCTAACTATAAAACCCTGTTTGCTCAACCGTGTGATTTCTTTTTTCCAAGCTCAAATTGGACAAGTTAAACTTATGGTAATACCCCACTAGCAGACATAGAATGTGACACCCCCCAATAATCACTATTATGATTAAAATTAGCCAGAAGAAGAAGTGGGGAATGAAAGGTTAATAAAAAAGGAACTTGGAACTTCCTGTTTTTTTGTATGCTTAACAAAACACTGTTGAAATATTGAGAACTGTTTGCTAACCTTGTTCCCAGATTGTGCTGTCCCCAACTTCGAAATTGCAGAATGTATTCCCTCATCCGGTTACACGCAAACCGCCCACTCGCTCTGACCCATCAATAAATTTCCGTCCCTACGCTTTTCAAGGAAAGTATATAAGCTCTGCTTAAGCTGTTCTCAGGGCTCTCTGCTCTATTCTTGTGAGCTCTGAGCCACAGCATGCTGGACCCCCAATAAACCTCTTGCTGTGGCATGAGACACTCTCCTGGTGGTCTCTTCCTCCGATGCTTGCACGAACATTACTTGGATGATTGAATGTAGAAGAGAAAATCCAGTCAAAAAGGGATAGTCGGTAGGATTAAGAAGATAGTCGGTAGGTTTAGGAAGAAGAGTGAGTATAGGATTTGGAACAAAAGTTCTTTAGCAATAGGGGTTCGGTTAGAGAGTGAATGTAAATGTCAGCACATGTGAACAGTCACAATAATGAAATGGGAAAAGAATGTAGGAAAGCAGATATCAATAAAGACATTATGAAATCAGGCAAAGTATAAAGTGTGTGATACGATTAGACATTTTCAACAGGGTTGAGTTAGAATATATAATCTTAGGAAGAAACAAATATGTAGTCACCAATAGGATTGACATTTGAGAGCATTAGGCAACCTTGACATGGATGTTTTTTGTAATCCATGCTCACTTTCCATTTAGGTTTTGGTACAATCATAAGTGTGACGTTTGCATTTGTGTCCAGAACATTACTGTGATAATATGTATATGTAGATCTGGTGACATGAGTGTTTATTCCACCATTTCTGGGAGCAATTATTTGAAGACATATAAATGGGTATAGGGGGTACAAAGAGGTATACACTGTGTCAATGAATATAGAGATAATGCATGAATAGACCATAAGTGAATAAATAATATAACTGGTTCCACATTAAATAACTTATTGAATTGATATCTGAAAATATATAAGAAATCTTATATTGATATACAATCATTCATTCCAACAATTTATACATCTAATATCAATATTAGGGTTATGGTTTATCATGAAGATATGTTATTTTTGCTACAAAAGTGATTATGGAAATCGAAAATAATGTGTTTGGAAAGAGTCAGTCACAATGCTGGCAATATGTGAACAAGGCCTCTGGCCTTGAGCTGGGGCTTGACAGAGATGGCTACAGTTCTAAGTTAAAGAAGTTACCAACTGGGCTCCATGGTAAAAGCTGGCAGGGAGAAAATAAAGAGAAGAAAAAAGCTCTGCCCCTCCCAGGTGTCCTTGAAATGTTAACTTGCACAGAACAGAAAAAAAAAAAACAGAAACAAAAACTGCTTTTAATGAACTTCTGCAGACTGTGAACTTCTGAGTGCCTCCCTTACATGTTGGGTACAAAATTCTGAAACAATCTAAACTTGGAGTTCAGGGGATTAAATGATTACAATAGAAGCAATGCCCTCTAAATCCGGTTGCAACCAAATAGGACTGTTTCGGTGTGTTCGGTGCTATGTTAGTTGCCTTACCTTGCATTGTCCATCCCTTTTCTCATGAAAAGACCAGTCAAGAAACATGGAGGAATGCATGTGCTCTGAAGCAGGAAGTGATTGATAGTGAATCAAATGCCTATAAATTTCCTAACTTGTGGATGAAATACATATCCTATGATGTGCATAAATTAAAGAAATAGTAATCTACCAGTGTTGAATAAAAATGAACGTCAAAATACACATCATGTCCAATTGGAATCTACTTGCATTGATGTTAAACTGGGTCAGGTACTGTAGAAATATTAGGATTTGTGTGCACCATTCACTGAAGTTCCTTTTCGGTACTAGGAAAGAAATATGTTTTTCAGGTAAATGAATATTTCTAAGAATAATCTTGTGAAAAGTTGATTATAAATTCACATATATGAATATGAATGAATTTGGCGAGTGTAAAATAAAACACATATTTCATATTTTGAAAAATCTGGAGAGTCTATCTATCTATCTATCTATCTATATATGTGTGTGTGTGTGTGTGTGTGTGTGTACACACACACACACACAGACATTAAAAATAGCAATATATATGCCAATCAAAATTCAAAATGAAATATGTATCATTGACAGATCCAAAAATATTTATTTAACTGAACATGGATTTATGAATAATATTGATCAAGTAGGAAGCTCACCCATAATTTGAATTTTCAGTTCCAACATCATTTAGGAGGAGTGATCCCTTACAATTTGTATCTGTCAAGTCAGCCACCTCACATGAATGGACGTGTGGTCCCAGGTAGGATTCTATGTTTGCATATAAAAATACAGGTGGTGAATAGGCTACAGAGAGGGGAGACAGGAATTCACATATTGGTTAACTTTAAAAAAAACATGGAGAACGACTTCAACAAAAAGTTGACTAGATTTATAACTCCCACAATATATAATGCAAAAGGCAAGTCCAACTATACACCATGCCTCCTCTGAAATGCTTGTATTTTTATTCTGTTTGAGTTATTTTTCTCCATCTTATTAGTATTAGTAGTCAGAGTGTAGTAGGGTAGGGGTTAGTGTCGGGGATTCAGTATTTCGAAAGAAAAATTGGAAAATGAATCCAATGTGTATGTAAATGTGTGCTCCACAAATATCCTCCCACTCTCATACAGAAAAATGCCTTGACAGTACCTTCGCTCCAACTAAAACACCATTAGAGGAGAAGAATTAGAAAATCAGTGAATACATATCTGGAATGGAATATGCTCACAGTTTTGAAAAATTGGAGGTGGTAGATGATTTTCGAAAAGAAAGGGACAGGGTAAACACTCCACAAACATGGAGTTCTGCTGGCCTAAAGACTTCTTGAGAAACTGCCTCTGAGGTTGGGCCCTTGAACTATATGTGGTTGTCAGGAGCTTTAGCTTCCTTTGTACTGAGACCATCAATGCTGGGTCTGCATCTATGTGACATGGAGGATATTGTTTCTTATTTTCCAATGAAAATGAGGCAGCAGTGCTGAATTCTCTCTTTGTAGGTAACCTGTGGCCACTGGGGGCTAAGTGTATCCCCGTGTGGACTGTGAAGCCATTTGGACATCCTCCAATTTTTGTGGTGTTTCTCGCTGCTGCACTGGGAGTTTGGTATTTGCTTCACAAAATACATGGAGTTCAACTGGGACACAGTGCTGGAGGGATTTCTGTCGGGAGTGGTGGGTCAGGGTCTGCAGGATAATGCACCAACCAGGCTTCTATCCCACATTGCTTTCCCCCTTGACCATAGCAACCTGATTCTGAACATTGCCCTGAAACCTCTCAATATAACAAGATGCCTTTACAAAGAAGGGTCTGCTGGCTGCACCATGTCAGTAACAACCATTTGGAAGCCAAGGGCAGATCCACATTGCCCCACTACATGTTTTATCACAAACCTTCCCACCACTGTTCTAGGCCCACTAATCAGCAGGCTCCAAATTACTGGCATCTCTGTTCTACACCACTTTCATGAAACCCAGTCAATCAAGGCACTGTCTGGCACACTCAAGATCAGCAACAGCACATCCAAAGGTTCTCCAGTGCCACCAGGTCATGGGAATTTCAAAAATTTCACGGTATTTTTCTAGCCATTTTTCTAGGATGATGTTGCAAGCACTATGGGTTTCAATATATTCAGGAACCGTTAAATGGTGAAGAAGCACATTTCAATGAAAGCTCTGGAGAACTCTCAAAGGCAAGGCTTCCAAAATAGTGGCCAAAAGGTCACTTGAATCCAGTCCTATTGAGGTCTACAATATGAGGTCCATGTGTTTTTTGACACTGAACTATGGCTGCCATGTCTTTCAGAATACAATCAAGTGATATCCTGGCTGAGATTCCCAGTGCTTTGTGGAAAGCCACCCTGGGCCTAGATCTCAGTTTCCAAGGGCGACTTTCATTGCGTGGCTTCCTAAAATCCCAAAACAATTCATGGCAATACTTCTCTGAGGTAAGTTCTAGAACTCAGTCTCTAAGGGGAATCACACCAGAGTTCAAGCACAGGTAGACCCAGTCATTTCTTCCAACCACCACACAAATGACCACAATTAAAACCAAAACACTCCACACGGCCCTAATCTTCTTCCATATAGACACTCATCATATCCTTTGGCTGGAGTTTTCCATAAGGGGTGCAGCCCAAGACAGTGTCCAAAATAAGCTCCCTTAACCCTCATTTGCCTAAAGTCAGGATGGCCTGGACACCCTTACCATAAACCAGGAGTGATCAAATAGGTCTGCCATTAATACTTTTCCACTTCTTCAATTTTAGGCCTTTTAACTGTGGCATTTGGATTATTTATGTGAACTGTAGTCAAGAGAAAACCGAAGCACCTATGGGCTAGCCTCTCCATGGCTTTGAAGAATTCATTTGACCCAAAGGATCCTTATTCTCACTTGATGGAGGTCAGAAACCTTACAGAGAAAGGCGAGAGACTTCATATACAATGACTGTAATTTTTGCCATTTTGATTTTGTATGCACACATGGGATTTTTCTTTACATCCATCAGGTGTAGGGAATCTAAGCCATAGACTCACACAGGGCCAAGAGACTGATTCAGACACATCCCTTTCCAAAGCAGTTAAGTAAAGAGCCACAGGTAATGCCCATTTATATCCATTTGAAAACTGGTTACTTCAGGTTTCACAAAGGGGTGGCCTGAGGCAAAGTCCTTCCTGACATTCAGGGCAAAAGAACAATAGGCAAGCAAAAGCCCCAAAGCAGAGTTTCTCCACTGAGACTTTACTGGTCACACTGATATCTGAGTTTTCTGAGATGCTCGCCATTCCCTTCAGCTATCCAGTACATGCCCATATCACAGAGCTTGGAGGTGGTAAATATCTTGGACAGAAAACCATGAGCCTATTCTGGAGTGTAGCCAGAATTCAGGAAGGTAACAAGAACTTAGGAAGTTTGAAGGTGTTGCCCTTCGATAAGGCAAGCCACAGTCCATTTATATATTGGGCAAGATTGATGCTGGGAAGCTTTCTACTAGACAGGACACATCCATTGATGCATTCTCTTTTCTAATGTCTACAACCACAGACACACTGGGAAACACAGACATAGAAACACTTGCCTTGTCAAACGACTTACTAGAAACAGTTTACTCCAAACCAAACAAACCGCCTTTCCTACATTTTCTCAGAACATGAGACAAAACCACAAACACACAACTAAAACCACAAATGCATCTCCTTTCCCCAAGTAGGTCTGTGACTATTCAGAGTGTACTCTCACTGGTGAGCCTTACTATGTTCCTCTGAAATGGCCTGTCCTGTCTCAGATATGGTCTCCTTGGCCAACTCTGAAAATGTCAGGAGCCCACGGTGAGCCACTACTTGCTTTCTCTGGAAAGGCCAGTCTTCAAAGCTTTCCTGGCATTTGGCCATCCTCACATCAGTATATACCAAAAAAGACTGTCTCTGTCATTGGAATATCCAAACAAGTGAGCCCACTGGGACTGGGACTGGGACTGGCTCTGAGAGCCTGGCTTCCTATATCGCAAGTTCAGAGCGTTCCATCACCAAGGAATAGAGATGAGGTCACTTCCTTCAGGAACTGAATAAGTTCACTGCCTTTGCAACCACTTTGTCCTAACAGTTGCTTGCAAGGGTCCCATGAGATGGATGCTGCCCCTATTTCCCGTGACACTTTCACAAGTTAGAATGGTATATCACCCATAGGCACCCGTGAACAGCTCTCCACACAGGGCTGGATTTGTCCATCTTCTGTACATTAGGAACAGAGAGGCTGATTCAGACACAACCCCTCATTCAGACAAGGCTGTTTTCCATGGAAGAAGACTTTTGCACTCTCTGGTCCTTCATAGCTGCCTACATCTTCTCCAGGGATTATTTCTGCATGGAACTTTGAGGTTTTCAGCAGGTGTTATATCCCCTACATTCCTTATTGTAAGACAAACACTGTCCCTGCTCTTCTATAAAGTTAGAATGTGGGAACAGTATATGGTTTTGGTTAATAACATGTTCGATTTGGGTTAGGAATCATTTTGCTGGATGAATAATGGTATTGAAAACCTGCGATATTTATAAGAATATAGAGGTCAAATATATGTATGAAAACAGAAATCTAAGTAAGATTTGAAGCCCAGAAAGGGATTGGGCCCTTGATTGGGAGACTTAGCTTTGAATTATGTCCTGCACAGATGTCTCAGATGAATCAATACGCAATGGCATCGGACCTTGTACCTTGGATGATTGAATGTTGAAGAGAACATCCATTCTAAAAAGGATAGTCAGTAGGATTTGGGAGATAGTCGGTAGATTCAGAAAGAAGAGAGAGTATAGTATTTGGACCAAAAGTTGTTTAGCAATTGGGTTTCAGGTAGAGAGTGAATGTAAATGTCAGCACAAATGCACAGTCAAAATGATGAACTGGGAAATTATGAAGGAAAAGAGATATCAATAGAGACATTAGGATATCAGGCAAAGTTTAAAGTGAGTGATAGGATTAGACATTTTCAACAGGGTTGAGTTTGAATATATAATCTTAGAAAGAAACAAATATGTAGTCAACAATTACATTGACATTTGAGAGCATTAGGCAACTTGGTCATGGATGTTTTCAGAAATCCATGCTCACTTTAAATTTAGGCTTTGGTACAATTATAAGTGTGACCTTTGCTTTATTTTCCAGAATATTACTGTGATAAAATGTATATGTAGGTCAGGTGACATGAGTATTTCTTCCACCATTTCTGGGAGCAATATTTTGGAGACGTATAAATGAGTATTGGGAGTACAAAGAGGTGTACCATCTCTCTATGAATATAGAGATAATGCAAGAATAGACCATACTGAGAGTAAATAATATAAATGGTAAACGTTAAATAACGGATTGAATTGATATCTGAAAATATACAGGAAATCTTATATTGATATACAATCATTCATTCCAACCAGTTATACTTCTAATGGTAATATTAGGGTTATATTTTATCATCACGAGTGTGTGAGTTTTGCTTCAAAAGTGATTATGGAAATCAAAAATAATGTGTTTAGAAAGAAGTCTCATGAAAAGTCTTATCAAGTAACATGGAGGAATACATGTGTTCTGAAGAAGGAAGTTATTGAAAGTGAAACAAATGCCTATAAATTTGCTAACTTGTGTATGAAATATATATCTTATAATGGGCATAAACTGAAGAAATAGTAATGTACCAGTGTTGACTAAAAATGAACATCAAAATACATATCATGTTCCATAATAATCTACTTGCATTGATGTGACATTGGGTCAGTTACTGTAGAAATATTAGGATTCGTTTGCACCATTCACTGAAGTTAGTTTTCAGTTCTAGGAAACAAATATGTATTTCAGGTGGATGAATATTTCTGAGAATAATCTTTTGAAAATTTGATTATAAATCCACATACATGAATACGAATGAATTTAGGGAGTGTACAATAAGACACATATATTTCATATTTTGAAAAATTTGGAGAGTATATATATATATATATATATATATATATATATATATATATATATACACACACACACACACACATACACACACATTAAAAAGTAGCAACATATATGCCAATCGAAATTCTTCATGAAATGTATATCATCCACTGGTCCAAAAATATTCATTATACTGAATATGATTTTATTTATCATGTTGTTCATCTAAGAAGCTCACCCATAGGTTGAATTTTCAGTTCTAACTGTGTTTAGGAGGAGTGATCTCTTCTCCCAATTTGTATCTGCCAAGTCAGCCACCTCACAAGAATGTACATGTGATAACAGGTAGGATTCTATATGTGTATATGAAATTACATGTGCTGAATTGGCTACAGAGAAAGGCAGAGAGGAATTCACCTATTTGTTACCTTTAAAAACACATGGATCTTCTTCTATTTCTCTCTTTATGGTTCTGTAGTTTTCATTGTATAAGTCTTTCACCTCTTTTGTTAGGTTGATTCCCAAGTATTTTATTTTTTTTTGAAAATATTGTGAATGGAGTGTTTTTCCTCATTTCTGATTCAGAAGTTTTGTTACTGATATACAAAAATGCCTTTGATTTGTGCGTGTTGATCTTTTATCCTTCCACTTTGCTGAATTCATTTATTAGTTCTAGTAGTTATTTTGTAGACCCTTTTGGGTCTTCTAGGTATAGAATCATGTCATCCGCAAACAGTGATAATTTAAGTTCTTCTTTTCCTATTTTTATGCCTTTAATTTCTTTCATCTTTCTAATTGCTCTGGCCAGTGTTTTGAGAACTATATTGAATAGAAGTGGTGATAGAGGGCATCCCTGTCTTGTTCCTGATTTTAGAGGGAATGCCTTCAATTTTTCTCCACTCAGAATGATGCTAGCCTGAGGCTTAGCATAGATAGCTTTCACAATTTCGAGGAAAGTTCCTGTTATCCCTAGTTTTTCTAATGTTTTGAATATAAAGGAATGCTGTACTTTGTCGAATCCTTTTTCTGCATCTATTGAGATGATCATATGGTTCCTATTTTAAGTCTATTTATGTGGTGAATAACATTTATTGATTTCCGTATATTGAACCATCCTTGCACCCAGGGATTAATCCTACTTGATCATGGTGCACAATTTTTTTGATGTGCCTTTTTGACCGATTCTCCAGAATTTTATTGAGGATTTTTGCATGTAGTTTTATCAGAGATATTGGTCTGTAGTTTTCTTTCTTTGAGGTGTCATTGTCTGGTTTCGGAATCAGGGTGATGTTGGCCTCATAGAATGAATTTGGCAAAGCTCCCTCTTTTTCCACTTCCTGAAATAAATTGAAAAGTATTGGTATTAATTCTTCTTTAAAGGTATGTAAAACTCCTCTGTATACCCATCTGGTCCTGGGCTTTTCTTGGTTGGTAGTCTTTTGATTGCTTCTTCAATCTGATCCATTGATACTGGTCTGTTCAAATTGTGTGTATCCTCCAGACTCAGTCTGGGCAAATCATAGGATTTAAATAATTTATCGATGTCTTCACTCTCTTCTATTTTATTGGAATATAGGTTTTCAAAATAATTTAAAAAATGTGGCATTTATACACCATGGAGTATAACGCAGCACTAAAAAATGACAAAATCATGGGATTTGCAGGGAAATGGATGGCATTAGAGTAGATTATGCTTAGTGAAGCTAGGCAATCCCTAAAAAAACAAATTCCAAATGTCTTCTTTGATATAATGAGAGCAACTAAGAACAGAGCAGGAAGGAATAGCAGGAAGAAAAGGTCAACATTAATAAGAGACATGAGGTGGGAGGGAAAGGGAGAGAAAAGGGAAATTGCATGGAAATGGAGGGAGACCCTCAATGTTTTACAAAATTATATATAAGAAGTTGTGAGTGGAAGGGGAAAATAAACAAGTAGGAAAATGAATTACAGAAGATGGAGTAGAGAGAGATATGGGAGGGGAGGGGAGGGGAGGAAGGATAGTAGAGGCTAGGAAAGGTAGCAGAATACAATAGATACTAATAGGGCATTATGTAAAAATGTGGATGTGTAACCGATGTGATTCTGCAATCTGTATTTGGAGTAAAAATGTGAGTTCATAATCCACTTGAATCTAATATATGTAATACAAGATGTCAAGAGTTTTTTAATATTTTGAATAACCAATAAAAAAAACACATGGAGAACTATTTCAACAAAAAATTGACTAGATTTATAACTCCTACCCTGTATAATGCAAAAGGCAAGTCCAACTGTACACTATGCCTTGTCTGAACTGCTTGTATTTCTATTCTTTTTGGGTTATTTTTCTCCATCATATTAGAATTATTAGTCAGAGTCTAGTACGGTATGGGTTAGTTTCAGAGATTCAGTATTTTGAATGGAAAATAGGAAAATAAATCCAATGTGTATGTAAATATGTGCTACACAAAAATCTTCCCACTCTCATCCCGAATAATGCCTTGACATTACCTTCGCCCCAAGTAAAACACAATTAGAGGAGAAGAGTTAGAAAAACTGTGAATACATATCTGGAATGAAATATGCTCAAGAGTTCACAACCTTGAAGGTGGTAGAGGAGTTTCCAAAAGTTAGGAACAGGTAAATATTCGACAAAATTGGAGCTCTGCTGGACTAAAGACTTCTTGAGAAACTGCCTCTGAGTTTGGGCACTTGAAATATTTGTTGTTGTCAGGAGCTTTAGCTTCCTTTGTAGAGAGACCATCAATGCTGGGTATGTATCTAAGTGACCTGGAGCACATGGTTTCTTATTTTCTAATGAACATGAGGCAGCAGTGCTGAATTCTCTCTTTGTAGGTAAACTGTGGGGACTGGGGGCTAACTCTTTCTGTGTGGACTCTAAAGCCATTCGGTCATCCTCCACTTGTCGTGGTGTTTCTTGCTGCTGCAATGCAAGCTTGGTATTTGCTTCACACAATACAAGGAATTCAACTGGGACACAGTGCTAAAGGGAGTTCTGTCAAGTGCGGTGTTTCAGGGTCTGCAGGATAATGTACCACCCAGGCTTCAATCCCACATAGCTTGCATCCTTGACCATAGCAATTTGATTCTGAACATTGCCCTGAAAACTCTGCATATTAAAAGATGCCTTTACATAGAAGGGTATGCTGGCTGCACCATGTCAGTTACAAGCCATTTGGAAGCCAATGGCAGATCCACATGGCCCCACCACAGATATTTTCTCACACACCTGCACACAACTTCTCTAGGCCCACTTCTCATCAGGCCCCAACTTACTGGCATCTCTGTTCTTACACCATTTTCATGGTCATGGGAATTTCAAAAATTTCATGGTATTTATCTAGCCATTTTTCAAGATTGATGTTGGAGGCATTGTGGTTTAAATTCATTCAGGAATCATTCAATGGTGAGGAAGCTCATTTGAATGAAAGCTCTGGTGAAATCTCTGAGGCAAGGCTTCCCAAAGAGTGGCCAAAAGGTCACATGAACCCAGGCCTATTGCTGTCTACAATGTGAGGTCCATGTGTGTTTTGACTCTCATCTATGGCTGCCATGTCTTTCAGAATAAAACCATGTGATATCCTGGCTGAGATTCCCAGTGCTCTGTGGAAAGCAAACCTGGGCCTAGATCTCGGTTTCAAAGGGTGACTCTCATGCGTGGCCAACTAAAATCCCAACACATTTCATGATAATACTTCTCTAAGGTCAGTTCCAGAACCCAGTCTCTAAGGGGAATCACACCAGATTTCAGCCCAGGTGTACCCAGTCATATCTTCCAACTACCACACAAATGATGACAATTAAAATCAAAACACTCCCACATGGCCCTCATCTTCTTCCATATATTCACTCTCATTCTAAGCTCTGTCTGGAGGTTTCCATGAGCGGCGAAGTCCAAGAGAGTGTCCAAAATAAGCTCCCTTGCCCCTCATTGCCTAAAGTCATGGTGGCCTGGACACCCTTCCTGTGAACCAGGTGTGATCAAATAGGCCTGCCCTTAATGCGCCTAGGCTTCTCCAATTTGAGGCCTACTGACTGTCAGGTATAGATATTTTTATGTGAACTGGAGTCATGAGAAAACCCAAGAACCTATGTGCTAGACTCTCCAGGGCTTTGAAGAACTCATTTGACACAAAAAATCCCTATTCTCACTTGATGGAGGTCAGGAGCCTTACAGAGGAAGGTGAGAGACTTCATGCACAGGGACTGCTCTTTTGGCCATTTTGGTTATGGATTCACACACGGAATGATCCATCAGGTGATGAGAATGTAAGCCACAGCCTCACACAGATCAAAGAGGCTGATTCAGACACATCCCTTTCCAAAGCAATTTAGCAAATACCCACTGGTGATGCCCATTCATTTCCATTTGAAAACTGTGTGCTTCAGGCTTCACAAATGTGTGCCCTGAGACAAAGAGCTTCCTGACATTCTGGGCAAATTAACAATAGGTAAGCAAATGGGCCAAAGTAGAGTTTCTCTACTGAGACTTTACAAGACACACTGATGTCTGATTTTTCTAAAATGCTCCAATTCCCATATATTAAATTATGTAGACACATTAATGAACAAGAGCAAGTCATGGCAGCTGCAGTAAAACAGGCTTTAGAACAAGGGCAAGTCGTGGCAGCTGCAGTAAAATAGGCTTTAGATGCCAGGACAAGAACATGCTACAATTGTGAACAAACAGGACATTTTAAAAGGAATTGCCCCATAAGAGGAGGGTTTAACAAAACTAGGTATCAAAGGAGCAGAATACGGGGTATTTGCCCAGGATGCCATAGAGGGAGACATTGGACTAATGAATGCCATTCTCAAACCACCATAGAGGGTAGTATATTATCAAAAAACAAACAGGGACCAGGTGTTTATCCATGATATCATGGAGAAAGGCATCAGGTTACGTTGCCAGAAAATGGACAGGGGGACCCAATGCTCTGGGGCCCCAAACCACAAATATACGGAGCACTGGAGGAACCCAGCAACCCCATCAGGGTAGTGCCAAAGACACATTGTCCATCAGAGCCCTCAACAGACAAACCAGAGGGAGTGCAGGGTTGGACATCTGCACCTCTGTCAGAGCAGTACTAACTCCAGAGATGGGAGTTCAAATCATTCTCTCAGGGGTAAAAAACCTCTTCCCCAAGGAGCAGTAGGCTTATTATTGGGACGCAGCTCTTCTACTCTAAAAGGACTTATGATAAGTCCTGGGGTAATTGACCCTAATTATGAAGGTGAAATAAAAATTATAGCCAGTTCTCCAAAGGGTATATCAGTAATTTCACCAAGAGACAGAATAGCACAGTTACTAATAATACCACGCTTACATGATAAATTTTCCAGTCATGTTGTAGAAAGAGGTTCCAAGGGATTAGGCTGCACAGATGTAGATTTGGCTATGTTTTCTCTAAAGTTAGATTCTTTCCCCATACTAAAACTAAATATTCAAGGACATGAATTAAATGGGCTAATGGATACAGATGCAGAACTTAGCATCATCTCTCGTCCAGAATGGCCAAAATATTGGCCATTACAACCATCCACTCAAACACTTCAAGGCCTCGAATTGGCGACTAATCCCCATCGAAGAGCAATGGTATTAGATTGGAAGGATCCTGAAGGATGTGAAGGAACTATATAGCCATATGTATGGATCATCTTCCCGTAAATTTATGGGGATGAGATGTCCTAGATGAATTAGGTTTGAAATTAACAAAAAACATCAATTAAAATATACCCACAATTATGGTTAGACAAGGTTTTAGGATAGGAAAAAGATTAGAAAAACAATATCAAGGTATAGCAGCTCCAATACTAATAGATCAAGGAACAGACAGAAATGGGTTGGATTTTAAGAAAGGGACATTAAGACAATAAAAATTACTTGGAAATAAGAAAGACCAGTATGGGTTCCTCAGTGGACCCTGACTAAAGAAAAGGTACCAGCAGCCCAAATAACAACTCTTAAACATGATTAGCACATTCATTGGCGGGAAAAGGTCAGGCAGGGAGTGATTGGTCAGCCCTGAGAAGGGGTATACGTTTAAATTTATTGGTTGAAGCCCTGAGATGTATACGTGGTGAGCTGCACGGTTTCTGGGAAGGGGTTGTTAAGTAACTAGGTGTTCAGGGAAGATTTCAACACACATCTAATGGGCAGTTTCAGGAATTGTCTTAACTGACACAGGAATTTTAGGTTCTGAGTGCAGCTTGGAAACTTTACAAAATCTGGTTGTTTACGTTTCAATTTCAATTTGTTTTATTCTTTCAGAACCTTACAGTGGAAGGCGAGAGACTTCATCCACAATGACTGCTCTTTTGGCCATTTTGGTTTTGGATGCACACATGGGATCTTTTCTTAGATCCGTCTGTTGCTGATAATCTAAGCCACAGCCTCAAACAGGGCCAAGAGCCTGATTAAGACATATCCCTTTCCAAAGCAATTACATCTCTGAGGTCAGTTACAGAACTCAGTCTCTGAGAGGAATCACACCAGTGTTCAAGTCCAGGTGGACCCAGTCATTCTTCCAACCACCACACATATGACCACAATTAAATCCAAAACACTCCCACATGGCACTCATCTTCTTACATACATACACTCATGATAACCTTTGGCTAGAGGCTTCCATGAATGGCGCAGCCCACGAGAGTGTCCAAAATAAGCTCCCTTGCAACTCATTTGCCTAACCTCAGGGTGGCCTGAACACCCTTCCTGTGAACCAGGATTGATCACATAGTTCTTCCTGTAATACTGCTCTGCTTCTCCAATTTGAGGCCTACTGACTGTCAGGTATAGATTCTTTATGTGATTTGGAGTCATTAGGAAACCAAAGTAAATTTGCAAGGCTTGGAAAAACTCATTTGACCCAAAGGATACCTATTGTCACTTGGTGGAGGTCAGGAACCTTACAGAGGAAGGCGAGAGACTTCATCCACTATCACTGATCTTTTTGCCATTTTGGTTTTGGATGCACACATTGGATCTTTCTTTATATCCATCAGGCGCTGCTAATCTAAGCCACAGCCACACACAGGGCCACGAGGCTGATTCAGAACATCCTTTTCCAAAGCAATTAAGCAAAGAGCCACAGGTGATGCCCATTCATTTCCATTTGAAAACTGTTTTCTTCAAGATTCACAAAGGGGTGGCCTGAGGCAGAGACCTTCCTGACTTCAGAGCAACATAACAATAAGTAAGCAAATCCCAATGCAGGGTTTCTCCACTGAGACTATACTAGTCACAATGATATCTGAGTTTTCTGAGATGCTTGTCATTCCCTTCAACAATCCAGTACATGGCCATGTCACAGAGCTTGGAGGTGGTATATATATCTTGGACAAAAAACCATGAGCCTATTCTGGAGAGTGGCCAGAATTCAGAAAGAAAACAGGAACTTAGAAAGTTAGTAGGTGTTGCCTATCGAAAAGGCAACCAGCAGTCCTTTTTTAAAATGGGCAGGATGAATGCTGGAAAGCTTTCTACTAGTCAGGATACATCCATTGATGCATTCCTTTTTCTAATGTGTACAAACAAGAACACAGTGGGATACACAGACACAGAAACACTCACCTTGTCAAAGGACTTTCTAGAAACAGTCCACTCTAAACCAAACAAACCGCCTTTCCCACCTATTCTCAGAACATGAGACAAAACCACAAACTCACACCCACTCTCAAAAAGGCACCTCTTTCCCCAAGTAAGTCTGTGAGTATCCAGAGTGTCCTCTGACTTGTGGGCCATAGTATGTTCCCCCGAAATGGCCTGTCCTGTCTCAGATCTGGTCTCTTTGTCCATCTCTGTGAAGTTGTATGGAGCCTGTGCTGACCACTACCTGCTTTCTCAGGAAAGGCCCGTCTTCAGAGCTCTACTTGCATTTGGTCATCCTTAAACCATTAGGTACCAAGAGAGACAGACTCTCTCCTTGGTAAATCCAAACAAGTGAGCCCACTGGGAATGGGACTGGGCCTGCATCTGGATGCCTGGCTTCCTGGATCTCAAGTTCAGAGAGTTTCATCACCAAAGAAGTGAGGTAGGTCAATTCCTAAAGGAAGGGAATGAGGTCACTGCCTTGGCAACCACTTTGTCCTTACAGTTGCTTCCAAAGGTCCCTTGAGATGGAGGCTGCCCCTACTTCCTGTGAAACTTTCAGAAGTTAGAATGGTATATCAACCATAGACACCCAGGAGAAGCTCTCCACACAGGGTTGTTTTGGTCCATCTTTTTTATATCAATAGGAGAGAGGCTGATTCAGACACATACCTTCATCCTGACCAGCTTGTTTGCCATGGAAGATGACTTTTGCTCTCTCAGGTCCTTCATAGCTGCCTACATCTTCTCCAGGGATCATTTCTGCATCAACCTTTGAGGTTCTCAGCAGGTGGAAGATTCCCTACATTCCTGTATTGTAAGACCTACTCTGTCCCTGCTCTTTTGTAAAGTTAGATTGAGGGAACAGTGTATGGTTAGGGTTAATAATATATTTTATTTGGGTTAGGAAACATTCTGTGGGATAAATAATGGTATTAGGAACCTGCGATATTCACAAGAATATATAGGTGAAATATAAGTATAAAACCTGAAATCTAGGTACGATTTGAAGCCCAGAAGGGAATTGGGCCCTTTAGTGCGATACTTAGCTTTGAATTATGTTCTACACAGATGTCTCAGATAAATCGATATGCAATGGCAGAGGACCTTGTACCTTGGATGAATAAATGTCTTAGAGAACATCCAGTCAAAAAGGAATAGTCGGCAGGATTAGGAAGGTAGTCAGTAGGTTTTGAAAAAAGAGTGAGTATAGGATTTGGACAAAACGTTCATTAGCAATAGGGTTTCGGGTAGAGAGTGAACGTAAATATGAGCACATACGAAGAGTCAGTCACAATGATGAACTGGGAAAAATATGTTGGAAAGCAGATATCAATAGAGACATTAGGAAAACAGGCAAAGTATAATGTGAGTGATAGGGTTAGACATTTTCAACATGGTTGAGGATGAATATATAATCTTAGGTAGAAAGACATATGTAGTCATCAATAGGATTGATATTTTAGAGCATTAGGCAACCTGGGCATGGTTGTTTTTAATAATCCATGCTCACTTTCCATTTTGCTTTGGTGAAAGGTTAATAAAATAGTCACTTGTCACTTCCTGTTTTTCTGTATGCTTAACAAAACACTGTTGAAATCTTGAGAACTGTTTGCTATTTTGGTTCCCAGAATGTGCTATCCCCAAATGCCAAACTGCAGAATGTACTCCCTCACCCAGTTGCATGCAAACTGCACACTCGCCCTGACCCATAAATAAATTTCCCTCCCTGCCCTGTCCAAGGAAAGTATATAAGCTCTGTTAAAGCTGTTCTCAGGGCTCTTTGCTCTATTCAAGTGAGCTCTGAGCCCCAGCATGCTGGACCCCCAATAAACACTCTGCTGTGGCTGAGTGACAATGGTATACTGTTCTGTACTTAAAAGATGCTTTCTTTTGCTTGGCTCTGCATAAAGATAGTCAGTTGCTGTTTGCTTTCGAGTGGGTAGACCCAGAAACAGGAATGTCTTGTCAACTAACTTGGACTAGACTCCCACAGGGGTTCAAAATCTCCCCCACTCTCTTTGATGAAGCCCTTCACAGAGATCTCAACAACTTCAGAGCTACACACCCCGAAGTCACCCTGATTCAATATGTGGATGTCCTGCTCCTGGCAGCCAACACCAAGGAAATCTTTGAGTCTGTGACCCAAGCACTATTATCTGAGCTTGCTCAACTCAGGTATAGAGCTTTGGCCAAAAAGGCCCAAATTTGCCAGCAAGAAGTAATCTTCCTGGGGTATTTACTTAGGCACTGTAAATGATGGCTCACTGACCCCAGGAAACAAAACGTTGTGCAGATACCACCCTCATTTAACAGGAGACAACATAGAGAGTTTCTTGGAACTGCTGGCTTTTGCAGGTTATGGACCTGGGTTTGTGTTCATAGCTGCTCCTTTATACCCGCTGTTAAATGAGAATGCCCAATTCCAATGGACCCTTTGAGCACCAGCAAGCTTTTGATAACATCTAAGAACACTAACACTGAACACCTCAACTTCACTGAGCCCAGCCTGCAATTTCAGAAAGCCCTACACTATGTTAAAAATGTACATCAACTCAATCAACTTAGTTCAAAGAAACTGCAGCCATTCCTGTAGGATCAAGAACAGAGTTTTAGACTAACTCACTCACAGTGAATGGAAATAACTGAATGGGTAACAAAAGCCTGTCGGGTCTGTTAATTGGTTAATGCTTACCATTCCAAGCTTCCTGCAGGAAAGCACGTACCAGGAACCAGACCAGGACAATTCTGGGAAGTGGACTTTACCTAAATTAAGCCAGCGAGATATGGACTTAAATATCTCCTAGTCTTTGTAGATACATTTTCAGGATGGATTGAAGCCTTTCCCACAAAAAAAAAAAAAAAAACCGGCACAAATCGTGGTCAAGAAGATCCTGAAAGATATTTTTCAAAGACAGGGCCTGCCTAATGTAATGTGGTCTGATAATTGAATGGCGTTCATGGGCCAGGTAAACCAGGGGTTAGCCAGGACCCTGGGGATTAATTGGAAGTTACATTGTGCTTATAGACCCCAAAGCTCAGGACACATGAAAAAATAAATAGAAGCATTAAAGAGACCTTAAATAAATTAAGCTTAGAGACCGTCATAAAAGGGTAGACTATGCTCCTGCCTTATGCACTGTTTCATGAAAGAAATACTCCCTTTGTTTCTTTGTGTAACATCACCCCCTATGAAATTCTCTATGGGGCCCCTCCTCTGGTAAGGGACCTAACCCCAACTCTAAGACCTAAGTATACCTTCCACACACCCTTGCTTGACAGACTTAAATCTCTTGAAAGAACTCAGCTATACCTGTGGAAACAGCTGGCCACTGCCTTCCAACCTGGGGACGAGGGGACTCCACATCGATATCAAGTAAGAGAATTCCTCTACATAAGAGGACATCAGGTGTCATCCCTGGAACCCCGCTGGAAAGGAAATACCACGTGCTACTTATAACACCTACAGCAGTAAATGTAGACGGAATCCTTTCCTGTATCCATGCCTTCCATCTCAAGCCTGTGCCCTGTCCAGACTCTGGCTGGAAACTGGAAATGACTGGTAACCCTTTCAAATTGTGTATTTGGCATGTGTATAAGGCTATAGACTCTCCCCTTGGCCACCACTAGTCCTAACCCTCATCAGCGAATTCAGCAGCAATGGCTGATCACAAATCCTCATAGACCAGAAGAATGGTCTATCTCGCTTACAGCCCACATAGGGACCTGTTGGTCATCTCAACATTTGTCAGCTGCCTATAGGTTTTTCCTATTGGGATATCCCTGATAAAGCAGATCCCACTAAAATTTCATTAAATCCCTTTCGTATCATAGATAATGAAAACAAATATTATGGATGTAGGGACACGTGAGCCAGATGCAGGTTGGCTAGCCTAGATTACTATGTTTGCCTGGAAGGCTATCAAAGCCACAAACAGCCACGGCTGTGTGGGGGGAAAGCCGACTTCTTCTGTAAGTCATGGGGATGTTAGCATACAGGGACTGCCTGGTGGAACTCAAACTGCTCATCAAATTCAATACACAGAATTGGCCATATTACCAATTAGACAACCAAAACCTGTGACCCCCAGAGGGGTCTCCGATCCTCACATTCTGCATGACCTTTTAACTTCTGCAAGTGCTCAAAAGGGTTAAAGGAGATTCCCCTATGTGGAGGTTTTTTCCCTCCTTTGCTCACATCCTGAACTATACTTCTCCAATAGTTCCTCAAACTCAGCCTTCTGCTCCAGACTCTCTGCTGGCACTCCCACATCAGCAACCTGATTTCTCCCTTCCAATTACTAGATCAAAAATCAAAACCTCTGCCAGTTCTTAGACAATTGCCCCCTTGCTGAGGTATCCGGTACTGAGGTACCCCTCCACACACTCACTCCTGTCTTTTCCTGTCAGTGCCCGCACTGGGTCCCATAAGGTCCTCTTACCAGCTAACCCAAAGCTCAAACCAGCTGAGGAGATCCCTCAGACCCCTATCCAGGATGTAATTAAAATGGCCTTTAAAGTTGCTTTGTCATCACTGTAAACAAGTGACTAAGAATTTAAAATACCTCACATGCTTTTTGGGATACTCACTCCCGTCGTCCCCTCTGCTCTACCTGTTCTACTGCTCAAGTTTTTGTTGCTCGGAAAATCCCAAACCCCTTTTCCAATATTCTTTTACATTTCTACTTCCTCATTCTCAGATCCATGAAACTGCTCTCAGCCTTGCCTTCCACGTCTTCCCCCTCTCTACCAGGCCCACAGAAAAGTCTTAAATGACCTTCTCCAGAAGCCTTCACCATGACTGACTTTAGGACTTTCAGCAAAAGAGTTCCTTTAAAAGAGTTCACTGTAGATAAACTTCTTCTTTTCGTGTTGCCCTGGTCTACTTGGCAACTGGCGAAAAAAAATCAGCACTCCTGAGCTAGACACACCCATACTAGTTTTTCACAAAATATGTGAACAAGGCCTCTGGCCTTGAGTGGGGGCTTCACAGAGATGGCTACATTTCTAAGATAAAGAAGTTACCAACTAGGCTCCATGGTAACAGCTGGCAGGGCGAAAAAATAAAGAGAAAAAAATCTCTCCCCCTTTCAGGTGTCCTTGAAAAGTTAACTTGCCCAGAACAGAGGATAAAATAACAGATAGAAAAACAGCTTTTTGTGAACTTCTGCCAACTTTGAACTCCTGAGCCCCTTCCCTTACATGTTGGGTACAAATTATGAAACTACCTAAACTTGGGGTTCAGGGGATTAATTGATTACAACAGAAGCAATGCCCTCTAAATCCGTTTGCAACCAAATAGGACTGTTTCCCTGTCTTCAGTGCTATCTTAGGTGCTTTGCCTCGTCCGTCCCTATAACAGAAAGATTCTATATACTTAAACATTGTTTATGTTTTCATGAAATAGTCAACAGATGTGATTAATTATGTAATGGTGCAGATGTTTCCCAGAGTGCTCTATGATGACGCAGGTCCATTTAAAGATCAAATAGGAGGGCATGCAACTCAGTTCCGCTGGGAACCTGTATCTCCCACTTTAGCCATCCTATTAGGAATAGGAGTTGCTGCATGAGTGGGCACAGGAATCAATGCCCTAGTCCAAAGGACACAACCAATGCCCTAATTAGAAGCAGCAATAAACCAAAACTTAAAGATAATAAAACCTCCATCACAGCTTTACAGGAATGTTTAACCTCTGTCTATGAATCTGTTTTACAGAACAGGCGAGCGATAAAACCTCCTCTTCATGAGAGAAGGGGGACTTTGTAGTGCATTGAGGGAAGAATGTTGTTTTTGTGCCGGCCACACTGGAGTTGAAAAGAATCTATGAGTAAATAAAGAAAACGCCTTGAAGAGCGTCAACGAGAAAGAGAGGCCCAAAAAGGGTGGTTTGAGTCTTGGTTCACACAGTCCGTCTGGTTAACTATGCTTTCATCAGCCCTGGCTGGTCCATTAATAATCCTCATATTATTGCGAACTATAGGACCCTGTTGGCTAAACCATGGAGTTTCCTTTCTCCAAGCTCAAATTGGACAAGTTAAACTTATGGTAATCAGACAACAATATACCACACTAGAAGACATAAAATGTAACACCCATCAGTGATGACTTTTATGATTAAAAGTAACCAGAAGAAGAAGTGGGGAATGAAAGGTTAATGAAATAGGTACTTGTCACTTCCTGTTTTTCTGTACGCTTAACAAAACACTGTTGAAATCTTGAGAACTGTTTGCTAATCTTGTTCCCAGAATGTGCTGTCCCCAACTGCCAAACTGCAGAATGTGCTCAGTCACGCAGTTGAAAGCAAACGGCCTACTCGCCCTGACCCATCAATAAACTTTCATCCCTGCCTTCTCCAAGAAAAGTACATAAGCTCTGCTTAAGCTGTTCTCAGGGCTCTCTGCTCTATTCAACTGAGCTCTGAGCCCCAGCATGCTGGACCCACAATGAACCCTTTGTAGTTGCATGAGACAGTCTCTTGGTCATCTCTTCCTCCTATACTCGCCTGACCATTACAATATTTCACCTCTATATTCTTAAAAATATCTCAGGTTCCCAACACCATTATTCATCCAGCAGAATGATTCCTAACACAAATCAAACATGTTATTAATCCTAACCATACCATCTACCCTCAATCTAACTTTACAGAAGGGCAGGCACAGAGTTGGTCTTACAATACAGGAATATAGGGGATCTTTCACCTCCTGAGAAATTCAAAGGTCTATGCAGAAATGATCCCTGGATAAGATGTAGGCACCTATGAAGGACCTGAGAGAGCAGAAGTCATCTTCCATGGCAAACAACCTGGTCAGGATGAAGGGTTGTGTCTGAATCAGCCTCTCTCTTCTTAATGTAGAGAAGATGGACCAAACCAGGCCTGTGTGGAGAGTTGTTTCCTGGTGCCTATGGTTGATATACTATTCTAACTTGTGAAACTGTCACAGGTAGTAGGAGCAGCCTGCATCTGAAGGGACCCTTGGAAGCAACTGTTAGGACAAAGTGGTTGCCAAGGCAGTGACCTCATTCAGTTCCTGAAGGAAGTGACCTCACCTCACTTCCTTGTTGATGGAACTCTGAACTTGGGATCCAGGAAGCCAGGCACACAGAGCCAGTCCCAGTCCCAGTCCCAGTGTTCTCACTTGTTTGGATGTACCAAGGACAGAATCAGTCTTTCTTGGTACCTACTGATGTGAGGAAGGCCAAATGACAAGAGAGTTCTGAAGACGGGCCTTTCCTGGGAAAAAAGGTAGTTTCTCACAGCTTGCTCTTGACAACTTCACAGAGTTGGATAAGAAGAGGAGATCTGAGACAGGACATGCCATTTTGAGGGAACATAATATGCCCCACCAGTCAGAGGACACTCCTGATAGTCTCAGAATTACTTGGGGTAAGGAGGTGCCTCTGTGGGTGTGGTTGTAGGTTTGTGATTTTCCCTTGTTCTGAAAATAGTTAGGAAAAGCGGTTTGTTTGGATTTAGTGAACATTTTCTAGAAAGTCCCTTGACAAGGCGAGTGTTTCTGTGTCTGTGTATCCCACTGTGTCCATAGTTGTAGACATTAGAAAAGAGAATGCATAAATGGATGTGTCCTGTCTAGTAGAAAGCTTCACAGCATTCATTTTGCCCAATTTATGAATGGACTGCGGCTTGCCTGATCGATGGGCTACACCTGATATCTTCCTAAGTTCCTGTTTTCTTCCTGAATTCTGGAGACTCTCCAGAATAGGCTCATGGTTTTTTGTCCAAGTTATGTACCACCTCCATGTTCTTTGACATGGCCATGTACTGGATAGCTGAAGGGAATGGCGAGCATCTCAGAAAACTCAGAAATCACTGGGACCAGGAAAGTCTCAGTGGAGAAACCCTGCTTTGGGCCTTATGCTTACCTATTGTTCTGTTGCCCTGAATTTCAGGAAGGCCTTTGCCTCAGGCCACACCTTTTTGAAGCCTGAAAAGAAGAGTTTTGCAATGGAAATAAATGGGCATTACCTGTGGGTCTTTGCTTAATTTCTTTGAAAAGAATGTGTCTTATTCAGACTCTTGAGCCTGTGTGAGGTGGTGGCTTAGAGTCTCAGCACCTGATGGATCTAAAGAAAGATTCCATGTGTACATCCAAAACCAAAATGGCCAAAGAGCAGTTCTTGTGGATGAAGTCTCTCACCTTGCTCTGTAACTTTCCTGACCTCCATCAAGTGAGAATAGGGATTCTTTGGGTCAAATAAGTTCCTCAAACCCTGCAGAGGCTAGCCCATAGGTGCTTAGATTTTCTCATGACTCCAATTCACATAAAGAATCTAAAACCCACAGTCAGTAGGCCTCAAATTTGAGCAGCAGAGCAGTATTAATGGCAGGCCTTTTTGATCATTCCTGGTTCACAGGAAGGGTGTACAGGCCACCCTGACTTTAGGCAAATGAGATGCAAGGGAGATTTTTTGGACACTTTCTTGGGGTGAACACCTCATGGAAACCTCCAGCCAGAAGTTATGATGAGTGCCTAAATGGAAGAAGATGAGGTCATGTGGGATTGTTTTGGTTTGAATCGTGGTCATTTGTGTGGCGGTTGGAAGAGACGACTGGGTCCACCTTGGCTTGAACTCTGGTGTGATTACCCTAAGAGACTGCATTCTGGAACTGACGTCATCGAAGTATTTCCATGAATTGTGTTGGAATTTTAGGAGGCCACGCATGAGATTTGCCCTTGGAAACTGAGATCTAGGCCCAGGGTTGCTTTCCGCAGAGCACTGGGAATCTCAGCCAAGATATCACATGATTTTATTCTGAACGACTTGGCAGCCATAGTTGAGAGTCAAAACACACATGGACCTCACGTTGTAGACCTCAATGCACCTTGCTTCATGTGACCTTTTGGCTACTCTTTGGGAAGACTTGCCTCTGAGAGTTCTCCAAAGCTTTTATGGAAGTGAGCATCCTCAACATTTAATTGTTCCTGAATGAATTGAAACCCACATTGCCTCCAACTTCATGCTTGAAAAATGGCTCGATAAATACCATGAAATTTTTTTTTAAATTTTCATGAACAGGTGGCACTGGAGGACCTTTGGATATCCTGTTGATGATTATGAGTATACCAGACAGTGCCTTGATTGACTGGGTTTCAAGAAAATGGTGTAGAACAGAGATGCCAGTAAGTTGGAGTCTGCTGACTAGTGGGCTTATAGCCGTGGTGGGCAGGTGTGTGATGGAATATCTGTGGTGGGGCCATGTGGATCTGCCATTGGCTTCCAAATGGCTTGTGGCTGACATGGTGCAGCCAACAGACCCTTACAAGTAAAGGGACCTTGTTATATGGAGAGGTTTCAGGGGAATGTTCAGAATCAGGTTGCTATGGTCAAGGGGCAAGCTATGAGGGATAGAACCTTGGTTGGTGCATTCTCCTACAGACCCTGACCCACCACATATGACAGAACTCCCTTCAGCACTGTTTTTCAGTTGAACTCCTTGTATTTCGTGAAGCAAATACTAAACACCCAGTGCAGCAGCAATAAACACCACAAAATGTGGAGGATGACCCAATGACTTCACAGTCCACAAGGGGAGACACTTAGCCCCCAGTGGCCCCAGTTTACCGACTAGGATTGAATTCAGCACTGCTACCGCATGTTCATTGGAAAATATTAAACCATGTCCTCCAGGTAACATAGATGCAGACCCAGCTGTAATGGTCTCACTACAAGGAAGGTAAAGCTCCTGACAACAACATATATTTCAAGTGCTCAAACTCAGAGGCAGTTTCTCAAGAAGTCTTTATGCCAGCACAGCTCCATGTTTGTGGAGTGTTTACCCTGTCCCTTACTTTTGGAAACTACTCTACCACCTCCCAGGTTGTAAACTTTTGAGCATATTCCATTCCAGATATTTATTCCCAGATTTTCTAACTCTTGACTTTTAATGATGTATTACTTGGGACGAGGGTAATGTCAAGGCATTGTTCTGGATGAGAGTGGGAAAATTTTTGTGTAGCATATATTTGCATACACATTTGGTCCATTTTCCAATTTTCCATTCGAAATACTGAATACCGGACACTGACACCTAATCTACTAGACTCTGACTACTAACCCTAATAAGATGGAGAAAAACAACCCAAACAGAATAGAATTACAAGCATTTCAGAGGAGGCATGGTGTATAGTTGGACTTGCATTTTGCATTATATAAGGTAGGAGTTATACATCTAGTCAATTTTGTGTTGAAATAGTTCCCCATGTGTTTTTCTTTCGATTATTTTATTTTATTTTATTTTATTTTATTAGTTGGTTGTCCAAAACATAACAAAGCTCTTGACATATCGTATTTTATACATTAGATTCAAGTGGGTTATGAACTCCCATTTTTACCCCAAATATGGATTGCAGAATCACATCGGTTACACATCCACATTTTACATAATGCCCTATTAGTAACTTGTATTCTGGTACCTTTCCTATCCTCTACTATCCCTGCTCCCCTCCACTCCCATCTTCTCTCTCTACCGAATCTACTGTAATTCATTTCTCTCTTTGTTTATTTTCCCATTCCCCTCACAACCTCTTATATGTAATTTTGTGCAACAATGAGGGTCTCCCTGCATTACCATGAAATTTACCTTTTCTCTACCTCCCCCCCAACTCACGTCTCTGTTTAATGTTAATCTTTTCTTCCTGCTCTTCCTCCCTGCTCTGTTCTTAGTTGCTCTCATTATATCAAATAAGACATTTGGTATTTGTTTCCTACGATTGGCTAGCTTCACTAAGCATTATCTGCTCTAGTGCCATCCATTTCCCTGCAAATTCCATGATTTTGTCATTTTTTAGTGCTGCATATTACTCCATGGTGTATGAATGCCACATTTTTTTAATCCATTCATCTATTGTAGGGCATCTGGGTTGGTTCCACAGTCTAGCAATTGTGAATTGTGCTGCTATGAACATCGATGTGGCAGTATCACTGTAATACGCTCTTTTAAGATTCAGGGAATAGTCCGAGAAGGGCAATAGCTTGGTCAAATGGTGGTTCCATTCCCAGCTTTCCCAGGATTCTCCATACTGCTTTCCAAATTAGCAGCACCAGTTTGCAGTCCCACCAGCAATGTACAAGAGTACCCTTTTCCCCACATCCTCAGCAGCACTTGTTGTTGTTTGACTTCCTAAAGGCTGTCAATCTTACTGGAGTGAGATGGTATCTTAGGGTGGTTTTGATTTGCATTTCTCTGACTGCTAGAGATGGTGAGCATTTTTTCATGTACTTATTGATTGATTGTATGTCCTCCTTTGAGAAGTGTCTTTTCAGGTGCTTGGCCCATTTGTTGATTGGGTTATTTGTTATCTTATTGTCTAATTGTTTGAGTTTTTTGTATACTCTGGATATTAGGGCTCTATCTGATGTGTGATGAGTAAAAATTTGTTCCCATGATGTAGGCTTCCTATTTACCTCTCTTATTGTTTCTTTTGCTGAGAAAAAACTTTTTAATTTAAGTAAGTCCCATTTGTTGATTCTTGTTATTAACTCTTGTGCTATGGGTGTCCTATTAAGGAATTTGGAGCCCGACCCCACAATATGTAGACCAGAGCCAACTTTTTCTTCTAACACATGCAGAGTCTCTGATTTGATATCTAGCTCCATGATCCACTTTGAGTTAACTCTCTTGTGCATGGCGAGAGGAGGGGATTAAGTTCCATTTTGTTGCATATGGATTTTCAGTTTACCCAACACCATTTGTTGAAGATGCTATCCTTCCTCCATTGCATGCATTTAGCTCCTTTATCAAATATAACATAGTTGTAGCTTTGTGGATTAGTCTCTTGTGTCCTGTATACCATACCACTGGTCTACCCGCCTGTTTTGGTACCAGTACCATGCTGTTTTTGTTACTATTGCTCTGTAATATAGTTTGAAATCTGGTATCACTATACCGCCTGATTCACACTTCCTGCTTAGAATTGCTTTTGTATTTCTGGGTCTTATATTTTTCCATATGAATTTCATGATTGCTTTCTCTATTTCTACAAGAAATGCCATTGGGATTTTGATTGGCATTGCATTAAACCTATAGATAACTTTTGGTAATATCGCCATTTTGATGATGTTAGTTCTGCCTATCCATGAACAGGGTATATTTTTTCATCTTCTAATATCTTCTTCTACTTCTTTTTTTAGGGTTCTATTGATTTATTGTATAAATCTTTCACCTCTTTTTTTAGGTTGATTCCCATGTATTTAATTTTTTTGAGGATGTTTTGAATGAACTGCTTTTCTTCATTTCCATTTCAGAAGATTTGTTGCTGATATACAGAAAGGCCTTCGATTTATGCGTGTTGATTTTAGATCCTGCTACTTTGCTGAATTCATTTATTAGTTCTAGTAGTTTTTTTTTTGTAGACCCTTTTGGGTCTTCTATGATTCTATAGAATCATGTCACCAGCACATAGTGATAATTTATGTTCTTCTTTTCCTATTTTTATGGCTTTGTTTTCTTTCATCTAATTTCTCTGGCCAGTGTTTTGAGAACTATATTGAATTGAATTGTGGATAGAGGGCATCCTTGTCTTGTTCCAGATTTTAGAGTGAATGCCTTCAATTTTTCTCCATTCAGAGTGATCCTAGCCTGAGGCTTAGCATAGATAGCTTTTACAATGTCGAGGTAAGTTCCTGTTATCCCTAGTTTTTCTAATGTTTTGAACATAAAGGGATGCTGTACTTTGTCAACTGCTCTTTCTGCATCTATCAAGATGATCATATGGTTCTTATCTTTAAGTTAATTGATGTGGTGAATAATATTTATTTATTTCCATATATTAAAACATCCTTGCATCCCAGGGATGAATCCTACTTGATCGTAGTGCACAATTATTTTTTATGTGCCTTTCAATACGATTCTCCAGAATTTTACTGAGGATTCTTGCATCTAGCTTCATCAGAGATATTGGTCTGTACTTTTCTTTCTTTGAGGTGTCTTTGTCTTGTTTCAGAATAAGGGTGATGTTGGCCTCATAGAATGAATTTGGCAGAGCTCCCTCTTTATCTGTTTCTCGAAATAACTTGAAAAGTATTGGTATTAATTCTTCTTTAAAGGTTTTGTAAAATTCTGCTGTATACCCATCTGGTCCTGGGCTTTTCTTGGTTGGTAGTCTTTTGATTGCTTCCTCTAAATCATCCATTGATATTGGTATTTTTAAATTGTGTGTATCCTCCTGACTCAGTCTGGGCAAATCATGTAACTTAAGAAATTTACCGATGTCTTCATATTTTCTATTTTATTGGAATATAGGTTTTCAAAATAATTTCTAATTGTCTTCTGTATTTCTGTAACATCTGTTGTGATATTGCTTTTTTCATCCTGTATGTTTGTAATTTGAGTTCTCTCTCTTCTTCTCTTCATTAGCATGGCTAAGAGTCTGTTGATCTTATTTATTTTTTTGAAAAACCAACTTTTATTTTTGTTAGTTTTTTCAATAGTTTCTTTTGTTTCAATTTCATTGGTTTCCACTCTGATTTTAATTATTTCTTGCCTTCTGCTACATTTGCTGTTGTTTTGCTCTTCCTTTTCTAGGGCTTTTAGATGAAGTGTGAGCTCATTTATTTGTTGCTTTTTGCTTTTTTTGATGAATGACCTCCAGGTGATGAATTTCCCTCTTAAAATTGCTTTCATTGTGTCCCATAGATTCCGATATGTTGTGTCTGTATTTTCATTTATCTCTAAGAATTTTTTGATTCCCTCCTTTATGTCTTCTGTAACCCATGGATTATTCAGTAACATATTGTTTATTTTCCTAGTGATGTAGGATTTTTCCTTCCTTCTTTTATCATTGATTTACAGTTTCATTCCATTATGATCAGATAAAATGCATGGTATTATCTCCACCTCTTTATATTTACTGAGTGTTGCCCTATTGCATAATATATGCTCTATTTTTGAGAGGGATCCATGTGCTGCTGAAAAAAAAGTATATCCACTTGATGATGGTTGATATATTCTATATATGTCAGTTAAGTCTAGGATATTGATTGTGATATTGAGTTCTATATTTTCTTTATTCAACTTTTGTTTGGAGGATCTGTCTAATGATGAGAGAGGTGTGTTGAAGTCACCCATAATTATTAGGTTGTGGTCTATTTGATTCTTGAACTTGAGAAGAATTTGTTTTATGAACATTGCAACACCATTATTTGGTGCATAAATATTGATAATTGTTATGTCTTGTTGGTGAATGGTTTCTTTTAACAGTATATAATGTCCTTCTTATCCCTTTTGATTAACTTATTCTTGACTTCGATTTTATTCTATATGAGGATGGCCACCCCTGCTTGCTTACGAGGACCGTGTGCATGGTATAAATTTTCCCAACTTTTCACCTTCAGCCTGTGTATGTCTTTTGCATTTAGATGTGTCTACTGGAGGCAACATATTGTTGGATTTGTTTTATTAATCCAAGTTACCAGCCTATGTTGCTTTATTGGAGATTTTAAGCCATAAACGTTTAGAGCTACTATTGATGTATGGTTTGTACTTCCAGCCATGTTTAATTATTTATCTTTGTTTTTAATTTACTTTGTTTCTCCATGATTAGCTTTCCCCCTGCACTCTGTCATTACCCAGTCACTTCCCACTGATGGTTTTGGTGGTTGTTTTTCATTTCTTCCTCATGTAGTGTTTTTCTCAAGATGCTTTGCAATGCTGGTTTTCTGGCTGCAAATTCTTTTAGCTTTTGTTAATCATGAAAGATTTTTATTTCATTTTCGTACCTGAAGGTTAATTTTGCTGGATCCAAAATTCTTGGTTGGCATCCATTGTCTTTCAGTGTTTAAAATACGTTGTTCCAAGATCTTCTCGCTTTCATCAACTGTGATGAAACATCCTTTGTTAACCTTATTGATTTACCCCTGAATGTAGTCTGCCTCCTTTTTCTTGTAGCTTTTAATATTTTCTCTTTGTTCTGTATATTAGATATGTTTATAACAAATGTCTTGGTGTTGGTCTACTGTGATTTTTTGTGCTCAGTGTCCTCTATGAATCTACAATTTGTATATCCGTTTCTTTTTTTATTTCTGGAAAGTTTTCTGTAATTATTTCATTCAGTAGGTTACTCATTCCCGTGGTTTGAATCTCTGGACCTTCCTCTATCCAGATGACTCATAAATTTGGTTTTTATATCTTATCCCATATCTCTTGGATGATTTTCTCGTGATTTTTTACCAGCCTTTCTGAGTTGGCTAGACTCTTTTCAAGATGATATATTTTGTCTTCATTATGTGACATTCTGTCTTCTACTTGCTCCACTCTTTTTGTAATTCTCTCAATTGAGTTTTTAATTTGGTTTATCATTTCCTTCATTTCTAGAATTATTGTATGACTTTTTTTATTATCTCTATCTCCGTATAAAGATGCTTAACTTCTTTTTTTTAATCTGTTCATGTAATTCATTTTCAATGTGTTCTTACACTGTTTGGATTTGCTGTCTCATATCTTTTTTAAGGTTCCATTCCATCTGTCTAAGGTATTCCTTGAGTTCTTTATATGATCATTTTTCTGATGACTCTAGGTCCTCCTGAGTATTTAGGCTGTCCTTCATTGTTTGTACTCTTTTTCTTTCTTGCTTTCTTATGCTGCTCATGTTACTTCTTGTTCTGTTTGAGTGCTGAGTTACTGATTAGTCTTATAAATTTATTTCATGCTTGGGAGGAAAGATATTAGAAGGGAAGGGAAGAAGTCAATAAGAGAATGAGAGTAGGCAGGTAGAATTCAAGGAAGGGGGAAAAAGAAAATTGAAAAGAAATGAAAAGACAAAAGAAAAAAACAGAAAATAAAGAATGAAAGAAAAATTAAAAAAATAATAATGTTAATGAAAAAATGAAAATTACAATTTAATAATAATAATAATAATAATAATTAATAATAAAATAAAGAAATTTAAAAACTTAAAAACATTAAAAAAGTTAAAGAAAAACCACAACAACAAGAATGAAAATGAAAGAAAAAGAAAAAAAAAAAAAAACCCCAAATTTAAAAAATAAATAAAAATGATAATAATAAATGCAGTCATAGAGTTTGATTAACTTCTCTTCCAATAGGTGGTGCTGTGCCCACTGGGCCGAGGTTCTCATCTCAGTAGGTGGGAACCAATCACTATGCAGCTGCTCTTCCTTCCAGACTGGGCGGGTGTCCAATCCTGACACCCTAGGGCCTTCTCTTGTGTTTCCTCAAGCCATGCCCTGCTCACCTGCGACGCTCACCACAATACTGGCAACACGCCAGGTCTGCTGCTCCTGGGAGACCTGTTTTTATGAATACCTGGGCACACTCTCCCGGTTTGCTTCCCTAAGACCCTAAGTTTGTAGAGCTTGGGGCTGAGATCCCCAAGCGAATTTGTTTGCCCTCCGGGAGCCACGCCCCAGTAGCTGGTGCAAGAGACCTCAGTTGTCAGCACTGGTGGGAGCGGTAGCCTGGAGTTCTGTGCCACAAGTCCCGCGCCACTCCTGATTTTCTCGGTCTGGCTATCGCGCTCATGGTAGAGCTGAGAGGGACCCTTACGGGAGAGCTGGGAGGGGCCCTTAAGGATTCCCTGCTGTGTGGAGAGAGATGGCTAGGGAATTACAAACCTGTCGCGCTGGTTTCAATGAAGTTATCTCCTCCATCCTTGACGTCAGTTCTATGCCATGGTGGTATCCCATGCAAATGGTGATCATTCGTTCCCTTTGCCGGGTGACCGATGCAACTGGTGGGTCCTGACTGTCTCTTCCATGCCCCATTTCAATCCTTTGGCCACTGCCTATGAAGGCTAGGTTGGCTTCTACCTCTGTAAGTTCAGAAGGGCAGACCAGTTATTTCAGCTGGATCATTAGTGCTGAGTCACGAAACGCAGGCAAACCAGAGGTTGAATGCAATCGATCCGGGCTCGGTGTGTGTTCTGCGTGGCCCAGACTGTTCACCCCAGATTCATGTCAGTGCATCATTGCCTAGTGATCCTGAGCAAACAGTATTTAGACAGTTTATGACTCCCTATTCCAGCGCAGCTGAAGAGGTCAGAGACTTGATCTCTCCATACCCGCTGCCATTTTGGATATCTCTCCATGTGTTTTAAAGTTAACAAATATGTGAATTCCTGTCTCCCTTTCTCTGTAGCCTATTCAGCAGATGTGTTTTGATATGCACATATAGAATCCTAACTTGTATCACATGTACATTCTTGTGAGGTGGCTGACTTGGCAGACACAAATTGTGAGAAGAGATCACTATCCTAAACACTGCTGGAACTAAAAATTCAACCAATGGGTGAGCTTCCTAGTTGAACAACATTATACATGAATCCATGTTCAGTAAATTGAATATTTTTGGATCTGTGGATGATATATATATCTCGATCAATTACGATTGGCATATCAATTGCTACTTTTGAATGTCTGTGTGTGTGTTTTGTTATATATATATATATATATATATATATATATATATATATATATATACAATCTCCAGATTTTTAAAATATGAAATATATGTGTCTTATATACACTCCCTAAATTCATTCATGTTCACGTATATGGATTTATAATCAACTTTTCACAATATTATTCTCAGAAATATTCATCCACCTGAAATACATATTTGTTTTCTAGTACTGAAAACTAACTTCAGTGAATGGTACATACATATCCTAATATTTCTAGAGTTACTGTCCCAGTTTAACATCAATGCAAGTAGATTCCTATGGTACATGATTTGTATTTTTACGTTCATTTTTATTCAAAACTGGTACATTACTATTTCTTAAGTTTATGCACATCATAGGATATATATTTTATCCACAAGTTCGCAAATTTATACGAATTTGTTTCACTTTCAATCACTTTCTGCTTCAGGACACATGTATTCTTCCATGTTTCTTGACTGGTCTCTTCCTGAGACCTCTTTCAAAACACATTATTTTCGATTTCCATAATCACTTTTGAAGCAAAACTCACATCCCCTTCATGATAAATTATAACTCTGATATTTCCAATGGATGTATAACTGGTTGGAATGAATGATTGTATACCAATATCAGATTTCTTACATATTTTCAGATATCAATTCAATCCATTATTTAGAGTAAAACCAGTTATATTATTTATTCACAGTATGGTCTATGCATGCTTTTTTTTTATATTCATAGACACAGTGTACACCTCTTTGTACCCCCAACACTAATTTATATGTCTTCAAAATATTGCTCCCAGAAATGGTGGAAGAAATACGCATGTCACCTGATCTACATATACATTTTATCACAGAAATATTCTGGACACAAAATGCAAAGATCACACTTATGATTGTACCAAAGCCTAAATGGAAAGAAAATATGGATTACTAAAATCATCCATGTCCAAGTTGCCTAATGCTCTCAAATGTCAATCCTATTGGTGACTACATATTTGTTTCCTCTTAAGATTATATATTCAAACTCAACCCGATTGAAAATGTTTAATCCTATCCCTCACTTTATACATTGCCTGATTTCATAATGTCTCTATTGCCATCTGCTTTCTTACATATTTTCCACAGTTCACCACTGTGACTGAACCTTCACATGTGCTGACATTTGCTTTCACACTCTAATTGATAACTTATTGCTGAAGAACTTTTTTTCCAAATCCTATACTCACTCTTCTTCCTAAACCTACTGACTATCTTCCTAATCCTACTGACTATCCCTTTTTGACTGGATATTCTCTTCTACATTCAATCATCCAACGTACAAGGTCTTATGGCATTGTATATCGATTTATCTGAGACATCTGTGAGAACGTAATTCAATGATAAGTATCCCAATCAAGGGCCCAATGATTTTCTGAGCTTCAAATCTTACTTAGATTTATTTTTTCATACATGTATTTCACCTCTATATTCTTATAAATATCGCATGTTCCCAATACCATTAATCATCCAGCAGAATGATTCCTAAGCCAAATGGAAAATGTTATTCACCCTAACCATAAACTGTTCCCTCAATCTCATTTTACAGAAGAGCAGGGACAGTGTTGGTCTTACAATACAGAAATGTAGTGGATCTTCCATCTGCTGAGAACCTCAAAGCTCCATGCAGAAATGATCCCTGGAGAAGATGTAGGCAGCTATGAAAGACCTGAGAGAGCAAAAATCATCTACCATGGCAAACAACCTGGTCAGGATGAAGGGTTGCATCAGAATCAGCCAATCTCTCCTTAATGTAGAGAAGATGGACAAAACCATGCCTGTGTGGAGAGCTGTTACCATTTGCCTACAGGTGATATACCATTCTACCATGTGAAAGTGTGACAGGAAGTAGGGGCAGCCTCCATCTCATGGTACCATTGGAAGCAATTGTTATGATAAAGTGGTTGCTAAGGCAGTGATCTCATTCAGTTCCTGAAGAAAGTGATCTCATTTCACTTCCTTGGTGATGGAACTCTCTGAACTTGGGATACAGAAAGCCAGGCACCCAGAGCCAGTCCCAGTCCTAGTCCCAGTGGTCTCACTTTTTTGGATTAACCAAGGACAGAGTCAGTCTTTCTTGGTACCTACTGATGTGAGGATGGCCAAACGCCAGGAAAGCTCAAAAGAGGGGCTCTTCCTGAGAAAACAGGTAGTGGCTCAATCCTGGCTCCTGACAACTTCACAGAGTTGGCCAAGAAGACCAGATCTGAGACAGGACAGGCCATTTTGGGGGATCATAGTATGACCCATCAGTCAGAGCACACACCGGACAGTCACAGACCTATTTGAGGGAAGGAGGTGCCATTGTGGGTGTGGGTGTGGGTTTGTGGTTTTGTCTCATGTTCTGAGAATAGGTAGGAAAGGCGGTTTGTTTGATTTGGAGTGAACAGTTTCTAGTAAGTCGTTTGACAGCGCAAGTGTTTCTATGTCTGTGTATCCCACTGTGTTTGTACTTGTACACATTAGAAAAGAGAATGCATTAATGGATGTGTCTTGTCTCGTAGAAAGCTTCCCAGCATTCATCCAGCCCAATTTATGAATTGACTATGGCTTGCCTTATTGATGGGCAATACCTGCTACCTTCCTAAGTTGCTGTTTTCTTCCTGAATTATGGCCACTTTCCAGAATAGGCTCATGGTTTTGTGTCCAAGATATGTACTACCTCCAAGCTCGGTGACATGGCCATGTACTGGATAGCTGAAGGGAATGGCGAGCATCTCAGAAAACTCAGATATCAGTGTGACCAGTAAAGTCTCAGTGGAGAATCCTTGCTTTGGGCCATTTGCTTACCTATTGTTCTGTTGCCCTGAGAGTCAGGAAGGTTTTTGTCTCAGGCCACAGCTTTTTGAATGCTGAAGAAAAGATTTTTCAAATGGAAATTAATAGGATTCACCTTTGGCTCTTTTCTTAATTGATTTGGAAAGAGGTGTGTCTGAATCAGCCTCTTGGCCCAGTGTGATTCTTTGACTTAGATACTCAGCACCTGATGGATCTAAAGAAAGATCCCATGTGTGCATCCAAATCCAAAATGGCAAAAAAGAGCAGTCATTGTGGATGAAGTCTTTTGCCTTCCTCTGTAAGGTTTCTGAATTCCATCAAGTGAGAATAGGGATCATTTGGGTCAAATGATTTCTTCAAATTAATTCAGAAGCTTTCCAATAGGTGCTTGGGTTTTCTCATCTCTCCAATTTACATAAAGAATGTGTACCCGACACTCGGTAGGCCTAAAATTGGTGAAGCAGAGCAATATTAAGATCAGGCCTATTTGATCACTCCTGGTACACAGGAAGGATGTACAGGCCACCGGGAATTTAGGCAAATGAGGGCAACGGAGCTTATTTTGGACACTGTCTTGGGCTATGCTAATGCTCTCAAATGTCAATCCTATTGTTGACTTCATCTTTGTTTCTTCCTAAGCTCATACATTCAACCTCAACCCTGTAGAAAATATCTAATCCCATAACTCACTTTATTCTTTTCCTGATTTCCTAATGTCTCTATTGATATCTGCTTTTCTACATATTTTCCCCTGTTCATCATTGTGACTGACTCTTCACTTGTGTTGATATTTACATTGACTCTCTAACCAAAACCCTATTGGCAAAGAACTTTTGTTCCAAATCCTATACTCACTTTTATTCCTAAACCTACCAACTATCTTCCTAATCCTACTGACTATAACTTTTTGAATAGATGTTCTCTTCTACATTCAATCATCCAAGTAAAGTTTGGGTGAGTGCCGGAGAAAGAGACCACCAAGAGACTATCTCATGCAACAGCAAAGGTTTTATTGGGGGTCCAGCATGCTGGGGCTCAGAGCTCACTTGAATAGAGCAGAGAGACCTGACAACAGCTTAAGCAGAGCTTATATACTTTCCTTGCAGAAGGCAGGGATGGAAGTTCATTGATGGGTCAGGGAGAGTGGATGGTTTGTATTCAACTGGGTGAGGGAGTACATTCTGCAGTTTGGTAATTGGGGACAGCATATTCTGGGAACAAGATTAGCAAACAGTTCTCAAGGTTTCAACAGTGTTTTGTTACGCATACAGAAAAACAGGAAGTGACAAGTACATATTTTATTAACCTTTCATTCCCCACTTCTTCTTCTGGCTACTTTTAATCATAAAAGTGATCATTGTGGGGTGTCACATTCTATGTCTGCTAGTGGGGTATTACCATAAGTTTAATTTGTCCAATTTGAGCTTGGAGAAAAGAAATTACATGGTTGAGAAAACAGGGTTTTATAGTTAACAATAATATGAGGATTATTATTGGACTGGCTAGGGTTGATAAAAACGTAGTTAACCAGGGGGACTGTGTAAAAAAAGACTCAAACTACCATTCTTGGGCCTCTCTCTCTCTCGTTGTCGCTCTTCAAGGCATCTTTTTAATTTACTCATAGATTTTTTTTACAACTCCAGTATTGTCGACATAAAAACAACATTCTTCCCTCAATGAAGCACAAAGGCCCCCTTCTCTCATGAAAAGGAGGTCCAACCCTCGACTGTTCTGTAAAACAACTTCAGAGAGAGAGGTTAAAGATTCGTTCAAAGCTGTGATGGAGGTTTCTAATATCTTTAATTTTTGATCTATTGCTGCTTTGGGTCATTTTTGTGTCCCATGGGCCAGAGCAATGGTTCCCGTGCCCTACCCTGCAGTAACTACTATTCGTAATAGAATGGCTAAGGTGAGGGACATATGTTTTCAGCGGAACCGTGTTCTATGCCCCCCTCTTTGATCTTCAAATGAACCTGCATCATGATAGAGCACTCTGGGAAACATCTGCACCATTACACAATTAATCACATCTGTTGACCATTTCATGAAAACATAAACAGTGTTTAAGTATATAGAATTATACTGTTGTAGGGACGGACAAGGCAAGGCACCTAAGATAGCACCAAAGACAGGAAAACAGTCTTTTTTGGTTGCAACCAGATTCAGGGGGCATTGCTTCTGTTGTAATCAATTAATCCCCTGAAACCCAAGTTTAGGTAGTTTCAGAATTTTGTACACAACACGTAAGGAAAGGGGCTCAGAAGTTCACAGTCTGCAGAAGTTCACAAAAAGCAGTTTTCGTTTCTGTTTTTTCC
Source organism: Callospermophilus lateralis (assembly GCF_048772815.1). Lineage (NCBI taxonomy): Eukaryota > Metazoa > Chordata > Mammalia > Rodentia > Sciuridae > Callospermophilus > Callospermophilus lateralis. Next base: position 1,066,608 of record NW_027514409.1, read on the forward strand.
TCAGTTTGGGGCAAGTTAACTTTTCAAGGACACCTATGTGGGGGAGAGCTTTTTCTTCCCTTTCTTTTTTTTCAACCTGCCAGCTGTTTCCATGCAGCCCAGTTTGTAACTTCTTTATCTTAGAAATGTAGCCATCTCTGTGAAGCCCCAGCTCAAGGCCAGAAGCCTTTTTTTCACATATTTTGTGAAAAACTATTAAGGGTGTGTCTAGATTAGGAGTGCTGGTTTTTTTTAGCCAGTTTCCAAGGAGACCAGGGCAACACGAAAATAGGAAGTTTATCTACAGTGATCTCTTTTATAGGGACTCTTTTGCTGAAAGTCGTAAATCAGCCATGGTGAAGACTTCTGGAGAAGGTTAATTAAGACTTTTCTGTGGACCTGGTACAGAGGGGGACGACTTGGAAGGCAGGGATGAGAGCAACTTCCGTGGATCTGAGAATGAGGAAGGAGAGATGTAAAAGAATATTGGGAGAGGGCTTTGGGATCTTAATAGCAAGAAAAATTTGAGCAGTAGAACAGATAGAACAGAGAGGGAAACGGGAGTGAGTATCCCAAAAAGCCTGTGAGGGACTTTAAATTTTTAGTAACCTGTTTTCAGTGATGACAAAGCAACATTAAAGGCCATTTTCATTACATTTTGGATAAGGGTCTGAGGGTTCTCCTCAGTGGGTTTGAGCTTTGCATTAGCTGGTAAAAGGACCTGGAGGGACCCAGTGCGGGCACTGACAGGAGAAGAGAGTAGTGAGTGAGTGGAGTGGTACCTCAGTACCTGCTACCTCAGCAAGGGGGCAATGGTCTGAGAACTGGCGGAGATTTGGGTTTTTGATCTAGATATTGGAGGGCAGAAATCAAGTTGCTGAGGTGGGAGTGACAGCAGAGAGTCTGGAGCAGAAGGATGAGGGTAAGCATCTATTGGAGAAGCATAGTTCAGGATGTGAGCAAAGGAGGGAGAAGGCCTCCACATAGGGGATTCTCCTTTTACCCTTTTGAGCACTTTCAGAAGTTTAAAAGGTCACGCAGAATTTGAGGATATAGAGACCCCTCTTGGGGCCATCGGTTTTGGTTATCTAATTGGTAATATGGCCAATGCTGTTTACAGAATTTGATGAGGAGTTTGGGTTCCATCTGGCAGTCCCTGTATGCTCACAGCCCCATGACTTACAGAAGAAGTCTGCTCTCCCCCCCGCACAGCCTTGACTGTTTGTGGCTTTGATACTCCGCCGGGCAAACATAGTAATCTAGGCTAGCCAACCTGCATCTGGCTCACGTGTCCCTACATCCATAATGTTTTTTTCCATTTTCTATGGTACCGAAGGGATTTAATGGAATTTTAGTGGGATCCTCTTCATCAGGGATATCTCAATAGGAAAGACCTATAGCCAGCTGACAAATGTCTGGGTGGAGAGATGGCCACCAGGTCCATAAGGGGGCTGTATGTGAGATAGACCATACTTCTTTTCCAGTAGGATTTGTGATCAGCCATCGCTGCTTAAGGGGCTGATGAGGGTTAAGACTACTGGTCGTCAAGGGGAGAATAAATGTCTTCCAGGATCTTCTTGACAACCATTTGCTCTGTTTCTTTTTTTTTCTTTTTTCTTTCTTTTTTTTTGTGGGGAAGGCTTCAATCCGTCCTGAAAATGTATCTTCAAAGACTAGAAGATATTTAAGTCCATACCTTGCTGGCTTAATTTCAGTAAAGTCCACTTCCCAGAATTTTCCTGGTATGGTTCCTCGTAGGTGCTTTCCTGCAGGAAGCTTGAAAGGGTAAGTATTAACCAATTGATGGACCTGACAGGCGTTTGTTACCCATTCAGTTATTTTCTTTCACTGTGAGTCGGTTAGTGGAAAACTCTGTTCTTGATCTTTCAGGAATGAATGCAGTTTCTTTGAACAAAGATGAGTGAGTTGATGAACATTTGCTACTGACATAGTTAGAGCCATGATTATAGGAGTGTTTACTGAAGGATTTAGAAATTCCACTTGGGGGCCTTCAGGGTTAAAAGTTATTTTGGCCCAGAGCTTGGTGAGCAGATCTCTGCCCATCAATGGGGCCGGGCATTCTGGGATTACTAGGAAGGAGTGATGGATTTATCCTTTCTCCTGGTCCATGGTCCCCTTAGTTGTCAAAGTCTGATATTTACTGCATTTAGACCCTGGAATTAGAGACCTTTTATTTGATAGAGGGCCCAATGGGGCCTTAAGGGCTGAGTATATTGCCCCTGTATCTACTTCAAAGTTTACTGGGGTCCCCTCCACTTCAAAAGTTACCCTGAGGTCGGGGAGAGGATCTTAGCCCCGACTTTCTTAGTCATCCTCCAGAGTCAGAATGTCTGGCTGGCATGGCTGTCTCTTTCTTGGGCACTCTTTGGCCCAGTGTCCTTTTTCTTTAGAGTAGGCACATTGATCTGAGGCCAGGGGTGGCCTCTAGTGTGGGCCCAGGTATCCCTTTCTGTCTCTCTGTTTCTTAATTTCTGGCCTGTTTGTTGTTGTGACCAGGACCTTAGTCAATGCCTTAGTCTGTCTTTTGCTTCTCTCATCCTCCCTTTGCTCCCTTCTCTTCCTCAGTTTCACTCTTATAGTATACCTTGTTGGCTTCTCTAACTAAATCTCTCAAAATCATATCTTGTAATCCATCTAAGCATTGTAACTTTCTTTTAATATCTAGGGCAGCTTGCCCAATAAAGGCCATTGTGACAGATGCCTTTTGATCCTCTGCCTGAGGATTGAAAGTAGTATATCTCCTATATGCCTCCATAGTTCTCTCTAGGAACATAGAGGTAGATTCACCAGGCCCTTGAATAATCTCTCTTACCTTGGCCAAATTAGTTGGTCGCCTAGCGGCCACTAAGATACCCACTATTAGAGCCCGGTGATAAGTGGACAGATGCTCCCTACCTTCAAATGTGTTGGGGTCCCACTTGGGTCGTTTCAAGGGAAAGCCGGCTTTGATTATGTTGGGAAGTTGTGTTGGTCACCCATCTAGTCCGAGGATATTGTTTTCTAGCATCCAGGAGGATTCTCTTTTGTTCCTCTGTCATGAAGAGAGTCCCTATGAGTTGTTGGCAGTCATCCCAAGTAGGCTGGTGTGAAAACATCAATGACTCAACCAGACCTGAGATCCAGGTTGGGTCCTCGGTAAAAGGAGGATTGTTATTTTTCCATTTACATAGGTCTGAAGAGGAGAAGGCCAATACTGGGAGGCTTGCATTTTTCCTCCATGGCCGTTGTCAATCATTGGCCCATAGGAATGGAGGGGGAGCAACACGGGAGTTTCAGGGTTTTAAATCATTTGACGCTGTCGAGTTCCTTTAGCCAGGCCAGCTTCCTCCAGGGGAGGAGTTTCTGTGTGTGCTGCAGGGGAGTTATCTGGAGTGCGCTGGGCTGGCTTATCTT